>NC_053159.1:193626175-193841175 GCF_016835505.1 Polypterus senegalus
CGCGAGTCGTAGTCCCTCTGCTCCATGTCCATGGCAGACAAGGCAAACCTGGCAGGGACACAGTCAACACGGAGTTACTAAATGCCCCAAGCAGCACCGGCCCTGGTATAGGGGGCCAAGCGGCCAGGGCACCCACCTCCGGAGGGCCGAGACATCACCGGTGTAGGCAGCAAACAGAAGATTGATGACCGACTTGACCTGCAATGAAACGAGGGGACATTTGGTCACTCGCAGGAGCAGGCCACATGGGGTTTGGGGGCAAGTCCAAGGCCCAGTGGCACCCCCTCATGTCAAGAATGGGCACAACTCACCTGCAGCTGCCTCACCGTGTCAAGGTAAAGATGGTCTGGGATTTGGGGCCGGGCTCAAAGGTGCACTTCAACTTATTGGTGGTCTCCCCCAATCATGGCAATGGTGGGCACAAGCACAACTCACCTGCAACTGTCTCGTCACGTAACTGTGAAGGGCGACTGGGAATCTGGGCGGGGCTCAAAGCTGCACTTCAACTTACTGGTGGTCTCCACCATTGTACCCCCTTGTAGGCGGGGCCCATCAACACATTGTAGCACCCCCTGATGGCAGGAGTGGGCTGTCCTCACTGGGATTTGGGGCGGGGGGCCCATTGGTGGTCTCCATAGCGCCCCTTGTGGGCGGGGTTTCACATACACGTGGAGCGAGACTCAAAGGTCAAGTCAAGTTTGGTGGCCTCCTCCACAACTTAAGGCTGAGATGCCAGTCACGTCCAGCCTGGCACCGATGAGATGGGAGAATGGTCAGAGTGCAAGACCTATAAACGAGTGCCATGAGAAGAACCCCGGACTCCTAAGTGAAGGCGCGCCTCCCCCTGCCGTATGCTGGCACGAGCGTACCGGTTGGCATTCACACCTGGACCCAGCTAATGGACAAACACAAAAGACAAATGCAAAGGGGGTGGTGGTGGTAAAAACAAACAAAAAAATAAAATAATCAAAATAAAGAGAAAACCAACCAAAGGGAGTGGGATGGCAAATTAATTTATTAGAAACAATACAAAAATAAGCAGGCGGGCAACGGCAAGGAACAAAAAATGGAGAACAAAAAGAACAAATGAGACACAAGGTGGTGTGAGCTGCGCTGCCCAGCGCCCCCTGGAGCCCGCGTCGTCGCCCGTGCTCGCTGCTCCTCATACTTACTTGTGCCCCCGGGCGGGCACATAACTGACAGCACACGTGGGCGGCGGGCGGGCAGCACAAGCCATACAAACATGGGTACTCGTGGAGGAGTCCAGAGATGAGAGGAGCCGTCCGCTACGCCTGCTCCCCCGCACTCTCCATCCTATACACTACAGTGGTGGACGTGTCCTCGCTGCGCTCGGGTGACACTTTTTTCCACAGCGTGTCTTTTAGCGCGAGCTCTTGCTGAAGGCTCTCATAGTCCATTGGTCCGTAGGAATGCTGGTGTTCAAGCGACATGAAGAACAAATTAGTTTGTGGTCACCACAAGTGCTGTCACACAGACACAAGAGGCACGCGGGGGCAGCAAGCGGGCAGCGCACAGGTGACATGTTAGTGCTGCTAAAGAGCCGGGGGGTGGGGGGTTAAGCAGCCGCAGCCCAGTGCCCGCTCCTCACACGCTGCCAGCTGAGACGGCCGCCTTAACAAGCCATCATGCTGGCCTGGGATGTCACGTGGCTTGGATGACATCGACAAGTGGCAGATGCTGTGGGACAAGCCACACCCCGTCGGGACCACGAGGGGCCGTACGTCCACTAGCTCAAACCCGCTCCTGTGCTCCCCACTGCTGCCGCCGCTGCTCTCGGACAGGCGGGTTCACTTCTGTATTTGAAGGGTTTTGTGTTGCCCTCCCACAATTTTTAATTGGCAATGCCAGGGGAGGCCTGCCAACCCACCTGTAGCCAGCAAGATGAGGATGAATATTGAAAGGCCCTGGCCAGGCGGACCACCTGACACGCCAGCCAGCCGATGATGGCGACATACGGCAGGGACCGCTGGGTACCAGTGCCACGGCTATGAGGGCGGCGCCCCCTAGTGGCGAGCAGCAGCAGCAGCGGTGGCGTTGACAGGAGCGATTTCAGTGGGCTCTGCGCCCCCAAACACATGCAGTGGGCTCTACTTACTCTTTGGTCTCCCCCCTCTCGGCGAGGGTCGAGCTTCTTTGCAAAATGTCGCAGGTTGTCGTAGTTGTGGAAGTTGCAGAGGGAAACCAAATCCTGCAAGACACGAGAGGTTTGTGGAGACGCTCAGACACCCCACCCGGGCACCGACAAACGCCAGGCGGCTCACGCCAGGCGGCTCACGCCCTGCTCCGCTACTTACTGTGCAGAACTGGATGCCCCTCACGCTATTGCCCAGTTTGTCCAGCGGCGGAGACCAGCACATGATGCCCATGACGTTTGGCACCACCAGCAGGATCCCTCCGGCAACCCCTGACTTGGCTGGTAGGCCCACCTGAGACAGAACACCCAAAACAAAGGAGCTTAGATGAGGGCTGGCATAAGGTGGCACCTTCAGCTCAAACGCAGTCCGAGCCTTCTGCCCTGGACGGCCAGTAGGGCCACAAGTGCGGGCACGGAGCCCCCCAGAGGACTCCCCGTGCTCTAAGCGAGCGCGTCTACTCACGTGGAAGGCAAACTGCCCAGAAAAGTCGTACATGCCACAGGAGTGCATCAGGCTCAGCGTGTTCCTGACGGCCTCGGGGCTCAGCACCCTCTCGCCCGTGATGGGACAGAAGCCGCCATTAGCCAGGGTGGCAGCCATCACACTGGCGGACTCGCAGGTCACTTCAATGGAGCAGAGCTGAGGGAGAGAGAGAGAGGGGCACAGAGAGGATGAAAGGGAAACCCCCAAAGTGACGCCACAGACCCCTTTGAGCCCACCGGACTCACCTGGAAGTAAAAGTCCAGCACCGCCGTCATGTCCGTGCCCTCGGGGAAACACTGTGGAGACAAGCAGCGAGTGAGCAGGCGCAGTGACCTGGCGCCGGGCGCTGTGCCAGCTTACGAATGGCCCACGTACCTTTTTCTCCTTCAGGTAATACCCAATGGCAAAGTTCCTGTCTCCCGTTTCTCGCTCCGACTGAAACCTGAAATGGGAAGAAGCAGAACTCGTCAGCCGGCCCTCGCCACGCGGTGGTCACCTTAACTCTCTCAAGAGTCGGACAAAGAATGGCGGAGATCAGGAGGGGGCGCCAAAGCCTGGGCACTCACGTGGAGACCTGCGCCCAGGGGTTTGGCTCCCGCTGCTCCCTCTCACTTACGTGGCATTACTGAAGCCCACATACTCGTTCCCGGCCATCTTGTTCAGGAAGTCCATGACCTGCAACAGGAACAGAAATCCATGAAAGGTGAGTGGAGAAAAAGTGCCACCCGCACACAGAGTGGTGCCCGCAGCGGCGTACTCACGTAATCAAACTTCTCGGCGTTGTTCGCCCCAGTCTGTAAAGAGAGAACGCTCAGTGAGTGCAACAGGAGGTGCCAGCGGCTGGCATTGTGGCGCAGCACAGAAATAAGCCAAGTTTACCTTAATGAGTGAGGTGATCACTATGGCTCCTGCATTCACCATGGGGTTGTGTGGCTTGTCTGCAAAGAGAAACACAAGTGTAACGGTCACCGACATGGCACACTGCGCCAGCTCAAGCTCATCACGTCTCCTGCAATCACCACCATTGCTGGCCAAAATGGAAGACACGGTCTCTCCCTGGACTGAGGTGGCACCCTAGACATGCCAGCATGGACTGCGGAGGCCTTTCCATGTATGATGCCTACCACATGGTGCTGACACTTGAGGTCTGTCAAATGTTCCTCCACGTGGCACCTGCCCACTTCACTTCTCCTGATGTCAGCCTGCCATGGTTTTGATGCCCCATCCAGGCAAATCCAGCTCAGATTCCAGCCACCAACAGTGGGCAGCTTTCTGCCACCAAACACACCCACGCCATGGCTTACGTCACTGTGAGCCATGATGCCAGGATACACGTGGCACAAAGCTCCTCAAGACATGTGCCCCATACTCCAAGGCATTGGCATTAACTGACCTCACATGTCAGAGAAAAGGGCGCTCAGCTCTGTTGTTCGGTCACTGGATTGTCACCAAGGCCATTCTGGCTCTGCTGCTTGATGTCCTCAGATGCCAATGTGAAGTGTCTGTTCCTTGTGTACTTGCCTCACACTAACTCTGGCATTAAGGGCAACACGTCGATGTTAGGTGACGTAAGCCGTGCTCCCGTAGATCTCAGTTTTTAGATACGAAAGCCTCACTCAAGACGAAGGGCAAACATGGCAAACCAGCAGGGTAAGGCGTGTGTCCTGTGAGCCATCTGTCATGTCTGGTACCTAAAGTGAAGCCTTAGGAGAGGGTGGTGCCATGGACCACAAGCCTGGCAGTGGGCGTCGGTGGCTCGATGCGGTGCCCAGCTTGGAGCCAGAGAGCGCTCGAAGGGGGGGCAAGGAAGGTGGGCAGAACTGCCAGATTGGCACCTCCTTGGCTGTGAGGCCCCGCATTGGGTTAAGCGGCTTTAAAGGGCGGTTTGCTGCCCTGTGGTCCTCACAGAGCCCCCTTGCTTTTAAAATTGGACGTCACCCTGCACTCTTTGGCTCTTGTCATTACACATTCACTGCACCCCCCTGCTTGGTGTGTCTTTGTCCTCATCTGTTCCGCTCACCCCAGTTGGCTCATCGATGGCATCGGGTTCAAGAAGAGGGAGCGTGGAGCCGGCCCGCACCGCCACAGTCCCTTCTTGTTGTCCCCACGTGTCGGTCCGACATGCGGCTGAGGATGTCACAATGCGATGACGGCGGCAATGGGGCGTCTGAGCTTCACTCAGCTATGGTGACCCAGCTGGCACGGCGCACCGCTCATCACCTTTAATGTGTGCCCAAACATGGAGGTCACCTCTGGGCGGCCTGAGAGCACGCAGCCTCCCTGAGACCTCGGCCACTGCCATTTCAATCCCAAACCAAAGCATGTGCCCTTCCTGTGGAGATCACGCGAGCCAATGCTAAATGCCCGATGTGTGCCCGCTGGACCATGAAAGTCAGCTCTAAATTCATCTGATAACATCAAATGTAAAAATAAACCTGCAGGCCTGCATTACGAACTAGTGAAGCGCCTGTCACCTGCAGTGGGCACAAAGAAAAACAGCAAACGTTGGGAGCGCCAGTGGGACGGGGGGCCCCTCACTTGCAGACGAGTTGGGGGTCTTTGTGCTCCAAGTCAGTGGCCATGGGGCGCGCACACCCTCGAGTACCCACAGGCACGCATTGCTGTAGTGATGTCACGTTTTCATGGAGAACGGCGATAACAAAAGGCCCTGACTGAGCGGCGGTCCGAGGACACCAGAAGACAAGTCCTGTTACTCGTGTCGCAGAATCCGCACGACTCCTCTGGACGACCCGTGAATGAAAATGGAGCGGGCACTTGAAGTGAAGCCCCGCCTCAGGCCCAGGAGCGGCTTATTCATTGGCTAACACTGTGCATCACATGACATCAACATGTACTGAGAGACGACGGCAGCAGGGGACTGTAATGCCGGGAGGCGGGGCTACACCTCAGATGCTCGTTCACGTCTGAGCGCGCTCCGTTTTCGTCTCACTTTGACCGGCGTCACCATCAAATTACTTCACGTGAAGCCTGAAAGCCGTAAGGTCTGATTGGGATCAGTCATGTTGGGTAGAATGCCCTGTGGGGGCTGGGTGGTCTCGTGGCCTTGGGACCCCTGCAGATTTTGTTTCTTTTTCTGCGGCCCACCAGGAGTTTTTTTGTTGTTTTTTTCTGCTCTCACTTTATTCTTCGTTTCTCGGTGTTGCCTCATCTGATTTTCTTTCCTCATCTTGTGAATGACGTTGAGCTGCACCACTTGTAAGAAAATGTGCTGCAGAAACAAAAGTTGGCATTGTTGGTGTTTCGCTACCTGGAGCAGTTTAGCCAACATCATTTTAGTCTGGCAGTGAGGGTCGAGACCGGACCACCTGACACGTGGAGGATGTAACATGAGTAATGTGTTAACAGGGGGAGGTCGAGCTTTTAATTACAGGACCCCCTAAACTGTCTGGTGGTCTGCCCGCTACTATAAGAGACGCCCCTTCAGTCTCAGCTTTTAAAGACTCACCACTTCAGGTTAGCACACCCTGACTAGAGCTGCTGACTAACTGTGCAGACTGTCATTAGCACTAAAACACAAGTCACATGACAGCTCTACTTGGTCACCAACCCTCACCAGTTGTGTTTCTCTTCTTGGTACTCACACGTGCCACTTGGTGCCCACTGCCCACCTGCCTGGCTAAGGTAAAGTCATCCCTGATGAAGGAGCACAGGAATCGTCGGGTAGAGGGGTCCTGTCATCGGATTGGCTGGCCCTGCGCTGACTCAGCTGTGGAATGGCCAATAGGGGGAGGCGGCTTGATGGCCGAGGTCTCCAGGACTCGTATTATGGGATGTCATCTCCTGTGGAGTTCTGCTCCATACTTGGAATGTTTCTATTGTATTGAGGATGTCTATTGCGTTGTATTGATCCCCACTGCACGCCCAGCCCTCCTACAAAGGGGTCTCTCTGACTGGCCTGAGGTCCTGAGGTCCTGAGGTGTCTTCTTAGAGAGTCAAGGCTGGGGGGCTGTCAAGTGGCACTGTGGCACTCCTTGTGTGATTTTGCATTGTCTTATGTTGTATTGTCTTGTATTCTTAGACTTTTTAACGACGTTGTCCGCTGCTGTCCCCCTGTTGCCCACCATTGGCGCTCGTTCTAACCAGAGTATAAAAACCTTCACGTTCTTCCTCAGTACAAACTGCGTGAGGTGGCAGACACCATTGCTGGGCGGCGTATTTCTATAAAGAACATCAGCAACTACGTCTTCGGCCCCAAGTCCCAATCCTGAACAGCCAGCCTTTTCTTTGGTGGTCCTAAATTGCTTGGAAACGCTAGTAATGGAGGACACAGGCAGCCATCTCCCAAAGCGACTTCCAAAGGAAGTCACCACAAACCTCAGACTGGTGGACTACCTGGGAACATTCTGAGCCCCCGAGACCACTTCATGGTGTCTTTCTGGTTCTGGCGGGGAGGGACGGTTTACGGATTCTGCCCCCACCCTTAACAAAACGGCTCCCCCAAAACCATCCTGGCACTACGTGATCAAAAGCCGATGTGCCCCCCTTCTGCAACTCAACGCTGGATTTTGTGATGGCAGAGTGTAAAAAAAGTCAGGCAGGAGAGTAAAGAGTAAACCCGAACCCCGAGATTTAATGCCAGCTGCTAGGCCGTGAGAAGTTCCGAGTAGCACTTGGCACGAGACCGGGGGACCGACGGGCAACGGCTGACGGCTTTCCTTCTGCACTTCGCCCTTTTGTCTCGTCTCTCTGTCCCCTCAGTTCTCCCGTTTTACTTTATTTGTAGCGCGCTGGTCGTTTACGGCCATAACAAAGCGCACATCTCCGGGCACCGTGGGCTAAGACCCCCACCTCGGGTGTGCGTGTTTTCCCATAAAGCAGTGGGATCTGCCAGTAACGGCGCTCTGCCCAAGGTCATCTGTCACTGTCACACGACGAGGCTCACTTGGCCGGCCTGACCCTGACGTTTCACTGCGGTCAAGTCAAGATGGCGCAGCTCGTAATCTGAAGACCTCCACAAATGCGCCATCTCAGACCTGCTCACGTGGGGTCTTTTGGAGACCCCGGGTGAAAAGATCACATGCCAAGGGCCGCCATAGGATTAGGGAGTCGGGGATGCCTGGAGGTGAGGAGGAGTGTGGTACTCGTGCACTTACCGTCTTCATTCAGGAAGAGCTTGTTGAAGCGCAGGCCACTGGGCTCCTTGCCGACGTAGCGGTGCACGTACTCGGTGCCAAGGTCGTTGACAGCAATGGCGTACTTCAGGGGCTTCACGCACGACTGCAGGCAAAAGGGAACTTTGGTGTCTCCGACGGAATGTCTGAAACAGAAAGCAACACAAGACACGCTGAGGGAGGTGGTCTTTGACAGGCAGCGGACCCCTCACGTCGCTTTCGGCTGTGCTCGATAAACCACAGGCTTGTCACGAGCGAACACAGACGTCAAGAGTTGCAGGTGACGTGTGACCAGTCAAGAGTCTCACCTCAGTGGTGTGTGACCACCCTACACGTTGGGACCCCCACATATGTGATCTCAGATGAAGGGCGTATCTCTAATACAACAAACCTCCGACCAGGCTGGCATTTGGAATTTAAATAATAAACACAAACAGACCCCTCCACGTATCACGACCTCAGACACCTCAAGTCAGAAGATCCCCAAGAGGACCTGCTCCGGGCCCCAAAGACCCTCACTGTGGTCTCAAGTGTGTGTCACCTCCATGCTGAGAGACCCCCTGGAATCTGGGGATGCATTTCAAAAGACCTCTAAACGAGTGCAAATCAATCGTTCAACCGGCCAGAAGACCACGGGCAAGTGGGGGGGGGGCACCCCAGCAAGACGCTGAAAGAAGCCCCTCATTTCAAAATGGGCGCATGAGTCCACCATCAGGAGGAGGCTCCACAGATGAGCTCTGCACGGGTAGCACGAAAGAACATTGGAGCAAGACTGGCGTGTGCCCAGGAACACCCAGGCAAAGACGAGGGCACAATCAAGGCAAAGGCCAAGTGGCATGACCACACCACCAGAAGTTTGAGCACTGAGCAGAAGGACCTGACAGCGACTGTAAAGATGGGCCTCAGCAGCCCACCTACACAGAACCCACTTCACTGGCTCAGACCATCTGTCATCCACAAGAGGACCTTACAAGGTGACAATGACACGAAACAGACCAGTAAATCCCCCCAGGAATGGCTGAAAAGAAAGAAGTTGAGGCCTTGGCATTGGCCAAGTCAAAGCCTGGATCTGTTGGGGGGGATTAGCAACGGGATGTGCACGCAGGGCACCCCTCAGACCCCTCACAGCTGCATTGAGGACAGCTAGACAGTCACAGGGAAGTAGCTGTGCTACCCGCTTAAGACGGGTTCAAATCTGAACAACGTGGACCAACGCGCTAACACATGCAGCACACCGTCCATTCACATGCAGTTGGTAGTGCGTTTAGTAATAAAAGGGCATTGCATTTGTCGTTCTAACAGATGGCACATCACAAACATTTGTAGTATTACTGTACAAGTTTGTGATGTGCCATCTGCTGAAATGACAAATGCAAGGCATTTTATTACTACAAACATTTGTGATGTGCCATCTGTTGGAATGACAGAGACACAGCAGCCAGACAAGCACAGACACTTCTTTTTATTAAGGTGGATGCCAGCTTGAGGGGGCCATTATAGCCCTTACTTACTTTTTCCACAGGTAGAAAGGGCACATCTGTTCATTGCTTGGTTGAACATACGTTTTGCTGTTGGTGAACAATAAACTCTGAGACGTGCGCGGGCGTCAGGAAACTAACAACATTCTCGCGCTCTGCCAGTCAAACCAGCGGGAGATCACATCAAACAAACACGACAGCCAACAGCCGAGTGGACAGACAGACAAACGGACAAGACTGCCATCGGTGGGCTCTGGGCAGCGAGGATTCGCTTTAAGAGATCAGAAGGGTTCATCTGATGGGTGCTGTGCCCACTGCACACCACTGGGTGGTGCCAACAGCTCAGTACTGCCAGGCCTACTCTCATTCAGTGGATGGCAGGTGGAGCTGGTGGCAGTGACGGGCACTCATTCTGTCCCAACAAAGTGACAAACAGGAAGAGCTCAAGTGACACGGCCACTGAACAGCCGGGTACCGAAAATTGGACAATCAAGGAAAATGCATCCGGACATCGGGAATACAAAGAATATAAAAAGTGAAAGCAATTCTCCCGATTCAGCCGAGCCGCACAAAGCCGCTCCGTTTAATCTCCATAAGCAGCTTTCCTGCACAAAATCCACCAAACATGAGACCCACGTCAGGTAAGGAGCTGCTGATGATGGGGGGCCGTCAATGCAGAAAAGACCACTCGGCCAAAGTGGTGATGCGCAGGCCTGAAAAGACACGGGCCTGGCAGAAAAAAAAAAAATCACCCATACAGTGCGATGGGCGGGAGCTGCCAGCCTGTCGATACTCGCTGGCCTAGCAGAGAGATGAGGGCACAGCTTTAGGAGATCAGCTGATTTGTTTAAAAATAGCCATGAGCAATCTCAGGCCCACGCAATGGCAGGGGTGGGCTGGAACATGCAAGGTGCCCATCACTTGTGTCACCGTGTGGCTCAGACTGCACCAGGCACAAAGGGGACAATCCTGGCCCTCCTACGGGACACGGGGCAGCTCTGGCAGGCCAGTCTGCTAAGCCAGAGACAGTGGCCGGGTGGCAGAAAGTGCAGCTGTGCCCACGCTTTATCTCTGCACCCGGTCGTGCTAAGCATGTAAGGAACGCATAGGACAGTCACGGCGTCACCCATGCCCTGTGCCAGTGGCTCACTTTGCTCTTGAGCTTTAACGTGTCACCACAACTCACTGCGTTCTGTCCATCTGTGGAACTGAAATCCAAGTCATTAACAGCAAACTGAGAATCGTCAGGTCGAGGGGTCCTGCCATCGGATTGGCTGACTCGGCTGTGGAACGGGCAATAGGGGGAGGCAGCTTGATGGCCGAGGTCTCCAAATGGCATTATGGGATATCATCTGCTGTTGGATTCTTGTCTGGTCTTGTCATATTTCTATTGTATTGAGGATGACTTCTGTTCTGTTCTGTCAATTGTCTTGTCTGTACACCCACTGCATGCCCACCCCACCAGGTAAAAGGGTCTCTTAGCAGATGCCCTAAACTTACATTTTTCTGAGGTGTTTACAAGTGAGCAAGTGGATAACCTGCCAGAGGTAAACACAACTACTAAGGAGGTACTGAGGGATTTGGAAATTGTAGAGGGAGAAGTGCTGCTCAGATTAAATAAGATGAAATCAAACAAATCACCAGGCCCAGATAATATTTATCCTCGTGTTCTTAAGGAGGCTAGTGAGTACATATATAAACCCTTGACACGTATTTTTAGGAAGTCACTGTGCACTGGAGAGATTCCAAAGGACTGGAAAATGGCAAATATCATCCCATTATATAAAAAGGGTGACAGGGCAGATCCAAGCAACTATAGGCCAGTAAGCTTAACAAGCATCACAGGAAAATTAATGGAAGGAATTATTAAGGATAAGATTGAGCAACACATGACAAGGACAGGAGTTATTCTGAACAGTCAGCATGGGTTCAGAAGGGGGAGGTCGTGTTTTACTAACATGTTGGAATTCTATGAGGAGGCAACAAAAGGATACGATCAAAGTGGAGCTTATGATATTATTTATCTGGACTTTCAGAAAGCATTTGATAAGGTGCCACATGAGAGGTTGGGCATCAAGTTAAAAGAAGTGGGAATTCAGGGTGATGTTTTTAGATGGGTGCAGAATTGGCTCAGACACAGGAAGCAGAGGGTGATGGTGCGAGGAACCTCATCAGAACTGGCTGATGTTAAGAGTGGTGTTCCACAGGGGTCAGTGCTAGGGCGCTGCTATTTTTAATATATATAAATGATTTAGATAGGAATATAAGTAACAAGCTGGTTAAGTTTGCAGATGATACCAAGATAGGTGGATTAGCAGATAATTTGGAATCCGTTATATCATTACAGAAGGACTTGGATAGCATACAGGCTTGGGCAGATTTGTGGCAGATGAAATTTAATGTCAGTAAATGTAAAGTATTACACATAGGAAGTAAAAATATTAGGTTTGAATACACAATGGGCGGTCGAAAAATCGAGAGTACACCTTATGAGAAGGATTTAGGAGTCATAGTGGACTCCAAGCTATCAACTTCCAAACAGTGTTCAGAAGCCATTAAGAAGGCTAACAGAATGTTAGGTTATATAGCACGATCTGTGGAGTACAAGTCCAAGGAGGTTATGCTCAACCTTTATAATGCACTGGTGAGGCCTCATCTTGAGTACTGTGTGCAGTTTTGGTCTCCAGGCTACAAAAAGGACATAGCAGCACTAGAAAAGGTCCAGAGAAGAGCGACTAGGCTGATTCCAGGTCTACAGGGGTTGAATTATGAGGAAAGATTAAAAGAGCTGGGCCTTTACAGTTTAAGCAAAAGAAGATTAAGAGGTGACATGATTGAAGTGTTTAAAATTATGAAGGGAATTAGTACAGTGGATCGAGACTTGTATTTTAAAATGAGCTCATCAAGAACACGGGGACACAGTTGGAAACTTGTTAAGGGTAAATTTCGCACAAACATTAGGAAGTTTTTCTTTACACAAAGAACGATAGACACTTGGAATAAGTTACCAAGTAGTGTGGTAGACAGTAAGACGTTAGGGACTTTCAAAACTCGACTTGATGTTTTCTTGGAGGAAGCAAGTGAATAGGACTGGCGAGCTTTGTTGGGCTGAATGGCCTGTTCTCGTCTAGATTGTTCTAATTGTTCTCTTTGAACCGCCTTCCCTGAGGTTTCTTCCATTTCTTCCCTACAAGTTATTTTTGGGAGTTTTTCCATGTCAAGGCTGGGGGTCTGTCAAGAGGCAGGGCTGCTAAAGCCCACTGCGACCCTCCTTGTGTGAGTTTGGACCACACGATAATAACCGGTATGGTCTTGTATTGCCTTGCGCACTGCCTGCCGACATCTTCAACGGCCTCAATTGTCTACAAGTAACCTGCCACCCTGGCAGCAGCCAGCGTTCCTTCTCCCGTGCTGTCCTCGTCATTTTCAGGTCCCACTTACCTTTGGCCATCCACTGTGCACAGGGACGCGGCCCACAGGTCCGGGCTGAATTTGGCCAGCTGGGGGATGTAATCCGCAACCTGCGTAAAGAGGGGAGAGTCGAGTCAGAAAGAGCTGGAAGGCGGGGGACAGGCGTCCGTCTGGTGGCAGCGAGTGACTGACTGGCCGAGTGACACAAGCAGAGAGCGTCAAAGGCCGTCAAGCAGCCGTGGTGGACAATGCCATGTCGAGAAACTTGGCAAGAGGTGTCTGGGGTACATCGAGTCCCTCACTCAGAGCATCAGCTTGGGTGTCAAAGTGACGTCTTTAAGGGTCCGTTCCACTGAGTTTTTGTTCAGCGCTAATGTCAGCGCCCAGATGAGGTGAGGACCCTTCGTGTGACTCAATAAGGGGCTGTGTGTGCGTTATGAGCTGATCAGTTGGAAACCCGCTACTGCCCTCTCAGCCTGCCCTCGGTCAAGGGCGCCATACTAAAACATGTCACTCGGTGGGCCGTCTGGACGTCCTGCTTGCACACCAGCAGGGACGCGAATACAAGAAAAGACGTGTGAAGAGCAGGAGGGCCAGCCAGCCCGGCACCACCAGAGATGCCACCACCCGCCATCTATCCAGAGCAAATACAAGGACACGTGTGTCTGTCTGGAAGGAACTGAGCAGACAAGAGCATCAAACGTCACCCAGCAACGCTCACCTGGCCACCTCCCAGCTTCCTGGCACTCTCGTACAGTTCATCGATGTGCGACGTGAAGGACATGAAGTCGGGGATGACAAACTTCTTACGAAAGGCCTGAGTCAGCAATACAATGTTACTCTGCACACACCTGAAGAGGGGACAGAAGGACACAAGAATGACGACATGGCAGAATGTCACCTGCACAAACCATTGAGACAAACGTCACAGACCCATGACATCTGAGCTGAGCGGCCAGGAGACGGGCACGGGCCAGTGAGTCTACAAAGTCCTAGGCACTGGGAGGGCACCACTGCGTTAGCCTGGGCACCCACGTAATTCAGGGTTCACTGATGAGAAGAGAAAGAGGAGGGCACTTTGGGGCACATCGAGTTGGCAGCTTCAGGCGTGGTCCTCACACGGCCGTTACATCTGCACGCTCATTAAAAGAGTTTGTGACGAGCCAGCTGGTCCCTACTGCCACTCCCTGTGCTGCCCGATCTCCTTCACCACCACTCATCCCTCCCGCCATGCCAGCCCCGACTCTCCTGGCCCAGTTTAACGATCGGCTGTCCCCCCCATCCACCTACTAATGATGGTCCACCGTTGGGCATGAGACAGAGAGGTGACCTGGCCTGAGGGGCTAATACGGCCACCAATACGAGGGATGCTGGGGCGCTCAGTCCATAGCCCCTCGGGTCCCCGCCATCTCCTGTGAGCCTCCACACGGACCTCCGCCTCTCTCAAAGACAACTAGAGCTGTACGGGGGTCTCACTTCATTAAAACAAAGACTCGCAGTGAGGAGTGGAAATCGGACCCTGAAGGTCACCACTTACTTTTTAAAGAGCACTTTGTCCAGCGTCACACTATCTGTAGTGGACTGCAGAGTGGTCCTCAACATGTCCATGCATTCCTTCAGTCGGGGGTCTCCAGTCCTTAGCCCTGTAGACTTCAACGCCTGTGTGAGACACAAGAGACCACCAAGAGTATTAAACAGTCATTAAATTTGCAGCGCCGGCCATCTTGATGGGTCATGGGAGGGTACCAAGGTCACCGAGTGCCCAGTGCGAGTCTGGAGTGGCCCTGGAGGCAGGTGGCACGGGAGCAAACCCCCCACAAGAGGCCCGGCCCAGGAACACGTGCCAATCAGACAGAACATCGAGGACTGCGGCCGTTTTATCAGTCATTAGATGAACAAACAGAGGAGAGGAAAAGAAACCTTCATGGGCGCCAGGTCAGCTCCACCAGGTGGCATTTATGGCACTACCTGATAGAGAGGCCAAAGCTGAAAGGTGCAACTGGACTTGATGCCCCCCTTAACTGTTTGGGCCGAGAGGGAAGCCTTGTGGGTGGCCAGCCTCATGTCCCTCATCCTGAAATGTGACACCCGTCCAGCTTTGGATGTCCTCAAGGCCCCCGCTGTGGCTTGTCACTTTACCACCCTCTCAGCTCCCCATGAACTCAGCGGGGACACAAAGATAACGGCTCAGGGTCCCTTGTTACTTACGGTGATGAACTTGTGCACGGTGATCTTCTCTTGTCCTTCGGCTATCGTGTAAAAGAGAAGATCCTCCAGGCTTGGCAAGAGGCCCGCTTGCCTTCTCCTAAAAGACAAGATGCGTGTCATCGTTAGGCAAAGTCACTTTACACAGCAGGGCGCCACAGCACAGGACGACAGGGACAACAAGACACCTGGGGGTGACGCGTTCACACGGCGGCCTCCTGGCAGGGCCTCTGCCATTCACTCACAAGTCTTGGCACGGATGGCAGGGCAGGAGGCGTAAAGAAGGAGAAAGATGGCACTTCACTAGAAGAAGCTTCCAGAAGGACGCAGGGATGAGTAGACAAGCAAGTCTGAAGTGACTGTGTGTCGCCATGGTTACCTGCAGTGTCTCGCCTACAACGGCACCACCGCAGCGGACCACCTAGACAGTCCAACCTGCACAGGGTAACAGGAGGGGACCCGAGGGGCTCATAGGGACAGCAAGCAGGACGCTAGGGACACGCTAGCCACCCGGGACAGGCCAGAGCTCCTGACTGGCAGCTTCTGTAACTCGGGGATGACGTGGCAGGACGGCAGCCCCCCAGCACTGAGCACGGCGCCAGTTGCAGGCCATTCTCAGACTTGGGACTCTGGTGGGCAGGAGGCCTCTCCTCGTCTTCATCGTCCCTTTGGCCTGCCCTACCAACCTGGTGGAGGTCTTCTCCCCTGCTGCTCCCCAGGACTGTGCCCGCCACTGGGCTCTGGTGGTCACAGTCTGTTACAAGGTGCCTTTGACGACCGATCGCTAGGACACATCCATGCCACAAGACGGGGGTAGGGGGCAGCATTCACACCTTCATGAGGCCAACTTAACCAACTAAAAGCAGGGAATGTGGAGGATGGAAAAGGAAGAAAATGAAGATACTTACAAACGTAAAACACACGCGTCAGCAGAGAGCCAGGAAGAGAGAGAGAGAGAGATTACATGCAAAAATAAAGACAGCGCGCCATCGGTGACATCACGGTGACAAATAAATAAAGGAGGACAGAGCTGGAAAAAAAAACCATGAATGACAAGTACAGCAGGACCGGGGGGCTCACGTCTGACCCCCAAAGCTCCTCCTGCATCCCGTCTGCCCGCTGCCTGCCACCACTGGCTCAGTCTCCACCCGGCACATACAGAGAGACAGGAGCGCCTGGATGCCAGTTTAAAATGTCAAGGAGGGCAGGATTCTACCCTTCGGGGGTCCGCAGACAAAGACTGTTCTGAGCCACAATCAGGGGACACGGGGAGGCCAACAACGAACAAGTCCTGCCGACTATGCCACTTGACCGTCCGGACTGCAATTCACTACGGCCTGCAGTTCGTGATGCGCCTCTCGTATGCTTTGCTGGCAGACACAGCAGCTCCTCACACACCACGTGGCAGGGAGTGGCACCGCTGGCAAACACCATTCTAGCACGACTTATTAAACGTGGCGAGTCTCTATATCCTGACACACTTCAAGTTTCAAAGGGATGACCACTGCATCTAACTGGACACAGAGGCTGGCGGGCACACTGCTCTCAAACTTCAGCCCGAGACGCTCCAGGTCTCCCTCTCCCGTCATGTGACTCTTAGGTGGCAGTGGCGCCCCCTATCTAGTGCTCTCTCTATGCCCGCCGGTTATCATACAGTCACATCGCATTCTCACCTTGACACTTCACGAGCCAGAAAAGGGAAGCAAATCAATGAATAGCCGAGTCCAGCAGCAGCTCCCGTCCTGGTCATTCGGGAAAACGTGTCCTTCAACGTCCCCACTCAGAGCGCCTCTCGGGGCCTCACCGAGTTCAGCAAGGCAAACAAGTCCCAGCCAAAGCCGATGCGTATGAAACATGCCCTGCAGCGGGCGAATCACATGATGCCCAGGAATGAGAAGTGGGCTTATAAAACAACAAAGAAGAGGCCAGCGGCCGGATTAGGCTGGCGACCGCCGGCGTGCCTCGCTTGACCTTCTGTAGCTTCAAACCAAAGCAAATAAACCCCCCTGGTCCTTGGAGTGGCAAGCTGAGAACCTGTCACACACCTCTGAAACCCACCTGGACAACACGTGATGCTGCCATCTGTGGAGAGGGAAGGCAGGTGGGCACGGCTGGACCACCGTCACTGGCCCCAGGTGAGTGTCTTCAAACGGGGGCTTCACCCCAAGGCCACTCACGTCATCACGTTGCAGGGACACAGCTGGAGTTCAGTGCTTCCCATAAAGAGAGAAGCACAGTGCTGTGAAAAAGTATTAGCCCCCTCCTGATCTGCTCTGCTTTTGGCTTCAGATCGTCACAGTGTAGCATTTGTCACACACGTGCGTTTCAGAGGCAGACTAAGTGGACTAACACATCTTCTTCCCCTTTTTCAGATCCTCTGAAGTGAATTGCCTCTTCCTGTTGCTCACCACGCCCACGATGACCTCATTACCTCGTTAGCCCGCCTCTTCCTTTGTTGGAGACTCAGTCTGTGGTGCCCACTCTGCAGAACTGCAGCGGTCTTTTGTTGTTTTCTGTACAATAGATGGGGTGGACCCCCCAAAATCTTTCCTGCCTTTGTCTCTCTTTTGAGTAAACACCATTCCTAAATTGTCACTTACGACCCAAATTCCAAAAGCGTTGGGTTGGTCCACAGACAAATCGTTTTTTGAGGGGGCTCATTGGCTGCAACGGCCTCCGAAGAAGTCGGGCGAGGGCGGTTTAGGACTAATAATGAAATCACAAGGTGACGACGTGTCGGGTCCTAATTTAGAAGAGCGATTTGCCAAGACAGGCATCGGCGAGACATCCGAACAACACTGGCGATTTGGCAAAGAAAAGTCAGTAGGACGGCGGGCATTTCAGCCTCGACAGCACACAATTAAAAGGTTCAAGCAAATCTGAGTGCCTAAGGGGCAAGGCCGAAAACCGCTGGAGGTCGCTGATCCCTCAGACGGCACTTGATCGGACATCACGACATGGCCTCGTCTGTCAGCCGGCTCTGTTCACAGCTGTAAGTCACGGTGGCTTTAATGACACAAAGCTGACGAGACACGGCAGTGACGTCCAGAGGGGCCGCCGACTTCCCTGGGCTCGGCCAAATTGGAGATAGAGAGTCTCGTGGCACCAATATCAGGGTAAGGCCTGAAGGGCAGCGTCTGTCGTGGTATTTGGTGTGCCAGTGTACCTGGCATCTGGGAGGTCATTCTACCCAGGCTACAAGTGTATGATGGTGTAAGCAGAGAGTGCGGGTACGAGACTGGCAGTCCTGACCTGTGTGGCGCACTGTGAAGTGCCACATACAGCACACCTGAGCAGGTGGTTCCTCCAGGAAGTGCCTGCATCCTCTCGCCACATGAGGCCAGCCGGGCATCGTCGTGCACCAGGAGGAGCCAGCATAGGCTCTGACGATGGGTCCAAGGATTTCATCCCCATACCTAATGGCAGTCACAGTGCCCACCGTTGTCCAGCCTGTAGAGGTCTATGCCTCCCCAGACTGACCATCACTGACCCACCACCAAACTGGTCAGGCTGAACGATGTGACAGGCAGCATAATGTTCTCTCAGGGTGAACTTGCTCTCATCTGTGAAAAGCACAGGGTGCCAATTCTGGTATTCTATGGCAAATGCCAATGGAGCTCCACAGTGCCCACCAGAGGACATTGTTGGGCCCTCGGGCCCCCCTCATGAAGTCTGTTTCTGGTTGTTTAAGATGTCAGAGACATTCACACCAGTGGCCGGCCTGCCCGCTGGAGGTCATTTTGTAGGCTCTGCCAGTGCCCATCCTGTTCCTCCGGTGGGTCCTGCTGATGGGTTAAGGACCTTCTACGAGGGGCCCTGTCCAGCATTCCTGGAGGAACTGCCCGTCTGTGTCCTGGAATCTCCTTCATGCCCTTGAGACTGGGAGACACAGCAAACCCTTCTGGCAATGGCACATGGTATTGATGTGCCATCCTACCTGTGCCAGCTCTGTAGGGTCCAGGTATGTGACACTGACCGTAGCCAAACGAGTGACAAAACAGATGAGGAGGGAGAAATGTCAGTGGCCTCCCTCCACCTGTTAACCCATTCATTCCTGTTTTGGGGGTCATCTCAGTGTTGCCCCCCAGTGCCCCAAAGCAGCTGACATTGATGAACAAGCCTGACCCTAACCCCTCAACAGACCCCAAGTGTCACTGACTTGATGTCGTACTCTCATGCTAAAGCGATCCTTTCATTTTCTGGAGCAGTGTGTGTGTATACTGGTTTGTACTGGCGTATTAATGGGAGCCGACTTCTCTCTAAATAAAACTGACTTGACCTGAACAATGAAGCTCCCAGTTTAACCAGTGTATCGTGTGTCGCCCCGGTTTCTTTGCTCCAATATTGAATACTGTGTAGAGATTGGGGGGTGAGGGGGCAAAGACTTTTTCACAGCACGGTGGTACTGCTGGTTTACCACAAGGACAGCAGGCCAGCCACCCTGAGGACACCCAGCACACAGTCAGTGGCCAGGCTGGCAGTCGGTGAGGTGGCCGCTGGTCTCCTCCACGTGTCCAGGACGGCTCTACTGGTTCAAACCGGATGGCAGCGGAGGGCACACAGCTTTTAAGACCACGAAACGGACCGATAGAACAGAGAGAGTCCCTTCCTGCCTCTAAATCCACACAGGAGAAGGCAGGGTGGGCCGTCAGGGTGGGCCGTCAAGGCTCATCACTAGGATGGCGGATTAACACCTGCTGACCGGCAGCACAGATGGTTCAATTAGGCTCCTGTGACCCCCGTGCTGACGCTCCAAATGAGGCTCTCTTACACCTAATTGAGCCAAAGTGACGTGAAAGGCCCAGCAATTAGGCCACCGTTGCTGCGCACGACAGCATTCAGAGGCTAATGGCCGACACGCACATTAAGGGGCACTTTGGCGTGTTTAGACAAGACCCCACATTCAGCTGAGCAGCTGCTGGCCACGAGGATGAGACAGATGTGAACACGTGACAATGACACGGGCAAGACAGGTGACAAAGGTGCTTACACGCGCGCGGCTCAGACAAACAGAAAACAGGAGGTGGGTGACCTAAAAAAAGAAAAAAAAGAAAGAAAAGAAAACGAGAAAAAACAACAAGAAGAACAACAAGAAGCCACCAGAGTTCAGGTGATAAGACGCCTAACAACCACCAGCATAAAAACAGACAAAGATTACGAAGCATAAAGAGAAGGGGAGGCCACGGCAGAGAATCGATGAGACGCTCGGTCACAGCAGCAGAGGGCTCGTGAAGGTCACTCTTTGAAGCCAGAGAGCGAAGCGCAAAGGGAATACACGTCAATAAGACCCCCGAGAGGGCACAGGCACGTGACGAGGGCCGCGGCCGAGCTCGTCGTGTGAGTGTAGGCCGCATACGTGAAGGTCACACGCCTCAGAGCCCCCCGGCCTGCTCCTTACCTCGGGTTTGGGTTGTCTGCTGCTGAAGCTCAGCTCCTCCCGAGATCCTGCCGACTACGCCAACACACACAGCAGACTCTCCTGCCAAGCAAGTGTCGCCCTTCCTGGCTGAACCACCGTCACGTTCAAGATGGTGCTGCCGCAGCTCTCACAAGCAAACTGTACTGACTGGCAAGGCAGAGGGCCAGGAGGACCAACGCGACATCAAAGGTCAGAGGCGCCAGGAGGTCGGGTACCTCAAGCGACACGCAAACCACAACCGCAATCCAAAGTGTAGCACTCACTCAGTTAATCAAAGGAGAAACTCACAAAGTTACTACAACTTCAGAGGCTTGGGCAACGGGCAGGGAGGGGGTGATGCCAACCTGTACCCTGGGCAGGCAACAGCCACAGTGTAAGTGGCAGCCTCCCATTGTTACGCATTAGCACAAGGAACACAAAATGGCGGTGCACCAAGACACCAAATATTTGAAGGAAACGGAAAATGAATTTCACGTATTCAGAAACCCCTAAAATGAGGAAGCCCCCCAAAACACTTCCTACTGAGCAGACGCTAGACCCCTACACTTCCCTGGTCTTCTGGTACCCCCAACCAGAAACTGAGGAGACACACGAGGAGGAGGAGGAGCCTGTAGGTGGCTGGTCACGTCACCACTGACTCCACTGTCACCGACACCTCAGACGAGATCCTGGGATGGAGAAGACAACCAACCCAAAGTCCAGCGAGCTCCATGGCCCCCTTCTCTTTAAGGACGTGTGTGCCTGCCACAGACCGAATCTCACTTCACCCATCTGCCTGTCCTCGGGTCGGTCTTCAGACAGACCACCCACACTGGACCACTTAGTAGTCCACATAAAGGACATGATAGACTGGCCAGTTCACACTCGCCACTGTGCCACTCCTGACACCTGAGACCCCCCAGCCTCACTTGTGAACAAAACCTCCATGTCCTGCTGCTTATCTCTCATTGGCTGTCGGCATTTCAGGTGTGATGTCAGGATTAGAAGAACTCGGACCCCCTGTGCCAGCCAAGCCTCTCTGGTGATGTCAGCCTCCCACGGCACTCGTGACTTCCACAGGGTGGTGCAGAGCTACAAAGACCTGGGGGTTCAAGTGACCAGCAACTCGACTGGTGTGACAAGGACAGCCAGCACAGACTGGAGTTACCGGGGGAGACGAGCTCTGCTCTGCCAGTTCATGGTGGCCAGTGTGTTCTTCTATGCGGTGGTCTACCGGGGAAGCATGACAGCACGGAGCCCGGACCCCCAGGGTGGCAGGATGAACAAGTCTGGCCACCCCCTCCAGGAGGCGCTCTCCTCAAGTACCTTCAGCCACAGTGCAATAAGAAGCTCTTCTGGGGGTCTTTCCTGCCTGCCGTCTTTAGGTCGTTTCCTCCCAATGTCCCCTCCTTTAGTTCCGCCCAGAAGCCATAGGACGTCGGGGTCCGCCACTTATCTGTCCTACATCACGTTGTGCCCCTTATTGTACTTTGGTCGGCGTCTTTGTGTTTTATGATCTGGGTTCCCCCTTGCGACTGATGAAGCACATCTCCTCCAATCAGAATCCCTCAGCTGGCACCCGTTCAGCCAGGAATGACATCACATCATCACCAGCGGCTGCCCTCTGGCCACCAGTGCCATCGCCGTATCCATGGCTACTTCCCTGCAAAAAGTAATCCATTTTTCAAATGCCAAGAGAGCAGGCCCTGACCAGACTCCTGTCACATTAGTGTGACACCACTGTCCCAAACTCCATGACAAAGTTGAGGCGCATGGAGGGCAGAGGTTTCTGATGAAGCTCTGCCCACTGGGCCCACACTGCCTGTCACTGGAGACCCCCGAGTTTGGACGTTCAGCAGGCAGTGAACGACGGGCTGGAATTCTCTTCACTGTCTTCACTTTATTTCCACGTATCGAGCCAATGGGCATTTTCAAAGTGTGGGTCCCGTCATTGTCATCGCTCATTGTCAGCTCAGGTCACCAGCTGCCGTCCTCAAAGTGACGTCGGTGTGTGACGAGCGCCTTCAGAGGTGGCGTGGTCGGGGTGAATCCAACGGCCCCCCATCAGGCTGACCATACAGTGCCACTCAGGCAGTGACAAGCAGCGCGCGCCTTATCAGCTCTCAGTGACAGAGCAGCCATTATCGTTCTGTGCACACACAGCTTATCTCCTATCAGCCGATTCGTCAAGAGAGTAAACACGGATCTGATAGCGAGTGGCAGGTGGGCTTTATGTGTGCCCGGCGGTGTCTCCAGTATGGACAGCCACGCATGGCAGGCCTCTCTAAGTGGGTCGCTCCTTGCATTTCACGCATCCTGCTTGGAGGGCATCGAAGGTGAAAGCCGTTCAGAAACCTGATCAGGTAAGAGGAGCGCAGGTGGCCATCACGGCCGGGCACAGAGGCCATCGAGACCGCCGGCTCGCTGCTCCCCAGAGCCACACTCGTGCTCAGCACTTCCTGCTCTCCAGTTTCATGAGCCGACAGTGCCACAGTGGGAGTGCCCTTAGTTATCGGCGTGTGGTGACAGCCGTGTCCTCGTTGTCATTCCCGATTCCATACATTTCTTTAAATAGCACCTTTCCCGTGCACAGCCAGGGACTGCCATGCCTGATGGGACAGCTGGGTGGCATACCCTCCAAGCGCCAGACTTGTCCTCATCCTCCTCACCTTCATCACAGTACAGCTCCATGCCCGGCGATTCTCACCTTAGTCCTCCCCAGCATCTCCCCACCTTCACTTGTGGTGCCCGCTGCTCATCGAGGGCACAAATGACGGCCCAGTTGACCAGCGACACTCGCTCTACCCTTGGCAAACATGAACTGCACAACACACGGTGCACTTGGGGGGCCTGGGTAAACTAACTCAGTGGGGGTCTCACAGTATGAGTGGACTCAGTAACCACGTCCCCCCGACCACAGGGCTGAATAACCAAACAAACGTGGGGCACTCAGCGGACGTCCCGGGTGGTCCTGCTTATATAGCGCCTTCGCCAGCACAGGGAATCCAGTTGGAGCTTCGCATGTGTGGGCCTGGGCACTGCCGTTCAGACATAAGGGGCCGCTTAGGGTGGGGTCTGGGTGTCTCAGAATGTCCTGTCCAAACTGTCCACTACGGCCCCCTGGTCATCCCCTTTAACTCACTGGCCTTCTCTGCCCCTTCACCACCTCGTGGCTACTGTGTGGTGAGCGCACTGCACTGGCATAACCATGGCTGCCATCGTATCACCCAGGTGGTCCCCCCAAGTGGGCTCGGCTGACGTCCAGCGCCCCTCTCGTTGGGCGGCCACTCCCTATTTGTTTCTGCTCTCGTTTCTGATTTGCTGCTTCACTGCGTGTCCCGCCCTCAGCCTCCTCTCATTTATTTCCGTCCGGTTGCTGCATTTCAGTTTATTGCCCAGGACTTTGAGCGCCGTGTTCGTAGCGAGGCTAATGGGCATCTGGTCACGTGACGTCCCTTCCCGCCGCTGACATCACAACCGGCCTTTAGCATGTGACTTGCCCTCGCTCACTGGCGCCGTTCTTGGGGTTTTACAGTACAGCAGGGTGAATTGGTCACTCCTGTGCCAATGTGTGCACGCCCTACTGCGAATGGCACCTCATAGGTGGCACACACTCCATAATCCAATACAGCAGCTGTCACAAAACACACGTGACAAGGCCCTCGATGAGCAAAGCAATCAGACAACACTGGGCACCTGAAATGGGCCTACACGGGCCTGTGGACGCAGTGGGGGGGCTCCAGTTACTGGTTTCCAGGGGCCTCACTGTCAGGCACACAGAGTCCAGGGAAAGTCAGACTCACACGTGCCAGTCAACAGGTGCCACGTCACCGACTACAATGACAGGGCCAAGACAGGGGCACAAAAATGAGGATCGAGGGCTGGAAATCCCAGGAGCTGCACATGGGCATGTACCCGCGTCTGTGCCACCTCCATACTTGCAGAAGAGCCCGAGAGCCCACCGTTCACCGAGTTGTGTACGGAGGTCACATGGGCTGGGCTGGCAATGGCCGTCTTTACTGTGTCACCAGGCAGTGGCCTCCCTCAGTCCCTTTGTTTCTAAAATGAGGACCCCTGCATTACTGAAGCTGCTGGTCACGCCACACAATGAAATGGCTAAAGCAAACACGGGCGGACCCCTTGTCCAATGGTGGTCAAGGCTTTGGACTGCAGACCCCGAGGTGCCACTCCTGACACCGCAGTGTCACTTCACCTGGAGAAACAAAAGACGTCACCAACTGCGTCTCAAACGTTGTCAGCGAATAATTGGGGGGCGCCAAGTCTTTATCACGATTCAAACAGCGGATCACAACGAGCAGTAAAGGACACCGATGTCACTTTCACGCGCTCCGGTCAGGTCACTTGTGCCAAGTCACGTCCATCGAGTGTTGTCCTGTAAGCAAAGGCCATCCAGCCAATGAGCTCGCCAGCCCTCTTCATCAAGCCGGGCACTCCTGTGTTTGGTCATCAAGTCGTGGGCACTGTGGTGCTCCGAGTGAAGAAAAGCCCCCTCCAGTCTAAGTGACATTTGTCCTTAAAGGTCTCCATTTGGGTCCCTGTTGATAAAGTCTGAACCTGCTGTGCAGACTGCTGCTTGGCAGTGCCAGCTCCTCTGCCTGGGTTCACACCGGGCCGGGTGGCACATTCAGTCTGAGTCTTTGTGCGTTTTCTTCCACCGCCCACCACACTCACGTGGCATTAACTGCCGACTCGTCAGATTCCGTCGGCCATCAGCTCCCAGCTTGTGCCCAAGGCTGCCAGGGTGGTCCTGAGCTGCATGTAGTGGGTGTGTAGCTGATGGGTGGATGCCTACTGCTGTGTTCGCTGTTGTTACCCAAGAGACTAACATTTACGCCCAGACAGTTATTTTACGATAATACGACACAGCTTGGTCACAACTGCCAGCGCAATTCGATAAAGCGAGGGCACGGGCGATACACGGCTCTTTGGACTGAACAGCAAGTGATGTGAACAGGATGGTGTGCCCTGCTCATGGGCACGATGGCAATGCCACACTGTTGCGATTTGATCTCCAATTTAAATGATTCAATTCACAACAGCAGTGCTCAGATTAAGATGTGCCCGCTGTTTTGCCCGCTCAGTTCCGTATGATTTAGTCGATTCTGTTTTGACAGATGGCAGATTTAACCCACCACTAAAACTGAAGTCAGCGGCAGCCTAAAGTCAATGACCAGGTCAAAAGTAGGTGGCTAACACAACAGCAGTGCCAGTCCACGGCCGATGCCACAGAAAAAGCTGGCACTACACACTCAGCAACAGACCCTCCAGCAAACTGGATTTGGCAACAACCTCAGCGTGTAGACACCAGCCATCCTACAGGGCATGAATACCCACAGAACATTCAGACCGGTTTGAAGCAGGCTAGACTGGCACAGATTGGTCACCAGGTGGCTGCAACAGGCTCGTGTCGAACTGCCGTGAACTCAAAAGACAAAAAAGAGCAGGCAACCCCTGCTGGCAGCGGCATGGCACAGCATGGCTTCTCAGTGCCTTCTGGGGCACTTCAAGACCAGCACTGGCACTGTATGGAGCTGCAGTGCCAATAAGAGAATGGACTGATGATGCCAACTTGTACCTTTCACCTGAACTCTCTTCTTTAGGGGGTGCCACACTGCAACACATGAAACCTACTGTTGCCCAGCCTCCAAACTCACCTATCCTGCTGGGCATCATGGGCAGCCCAAGCCTAGGGTGGCAGCAAAGGGAAGAGGGCAGGACTTACATTTCCCTTGGCATCACTAAAGTATCTTACTATCGGACCTGAAACAAGCTGGCGATATAAACGCCAACCCGACTGGGCATCGTCACGCTCCTCCCAAAGCACAGCAGTCTGCGGCCCAACAAAAAAACTACAAACAAGAAAAGCGCGTCCCGTAAACGTCCCTTCACCGCCAGCCCCGGATAATCTCAAGATGATCCCACGTAGGCACACGTCCGCCGTATTTATAGACTGCGGAGTGTCAGCTGCACTTCAGCGCCGCTTCTGAACTAACTGCGTGTGGCAGGCAGCTCAGGACTGGCATCAAAGCTCCACAGTGGTGAGTGCCACTCTGCTCCCACTCATCTTCAGAGGGCACTGCCACTCACGCTCAGAGACGGTGGAGACGCAGAGCTGAGAGGAACGTCAGGAGTGGGAAGCGGCCGAAGCCTCAGTGGGTGCAAGCAGAAGAGGGGGTGAAGTGCCAACGTCCGTAACAACAAATGGCCTGGACATTCAACAACGAGCTGTGCGCTCATCTCCTTCCACCAGCCTGGCACGCTGGCAACGCTGCCCGATCATCTCTTAGCAAACACTCTGTGCAAAGCGACTGTGTGGCTCATCCAAGCAGCACCAACCTCAGGAGCTCCCTTTACAGACATCGGCCAGATCACACACACTCACACACACACTCACAGACACACACTCACTGACGTACAGACACACACACACACGTACAGACACACACACTCACAGACACACTCACTCACACACACACTCACACAGACACACACACTCACGTACAGACACACACACTCACGTACAGACACACACACTCACAGACACACTCACTCACACACACACTCACTGACGTACAGACACACACACACACTCAGACTCACACTCACACACACACTCACACACACACACTCACACACACACACACATTTCAGTTGGAGGTAAACATGTGCTTTGATAAGCAGTGAGATGCTCGTCGTGTTCACACATGCGGACAGAACCGCACAGTAGCGTGCCAGCCCATTGGCACCTTCACAGAGCGTTCACCCTGTTTCTCCTCGTATGCCCGTTTACTGCGGACATCGCCAAGGGCTGCAGGACAGGCTGACTGTAAACTCTAAACTGGCCAGGCGTGCCCGAGTGTGGACAGATGCCTCAAGTACCCCAAGTGCCCCGGACCCCTGCAATCGCAGAACTGAGTGAGTGTGTGCGCACCTTACTATTCAGACAAAGGGTACCCCAACATTAACACCACTGTCCAAACTAGCAGACCAAACATCTATTTTGGAAGTAGAGGACTCCCGAGTTAGAGACTGCTGTGACAGCAACGGGCACAAGGCAGAGTCACCAGTCCACCCCAGGGCACACTGGCCCACCCTTAAATTAACCAGAAATAAACGTGACCCACTCCGACAGACAAGCGTCATTTATTGATGAGGTGTGGTGGCACGGACCTGCACCATCCTACCAATGAGCAGCACCCTCTCTTAACGAGCAGTCAGCCAGGTAACTGGCACCCCAGAGGACTAGCGGGCACTCATCCATCTTGGCACAATGCTGCCCACAGCTTAGTACAGGTAAGATCACACTTTACTTTAAGGGTGAACAGAAACTGCAATTCACCAAATGTGGCCTCTGAACTCTCAGTAAAGTGAGACCCCCTAAGGCTGCCTTTGTCGCAGCAACCAAACAAACAAAGAGGAAAAGAGAAGACGGACCACCTGCCCGGCTGGAGAGGAGCCGTTGGGTCTGAGAGGTCTCACTGATGGCGGCCCCCCACTCTCTATGTAAAGCCCTTCGAGTAGTGGGAAAGGCTATATAAATGTGAGGTCTTCTTCTTTATCACATTTCCAAGTTATCATCAATGCAGGATTTTAGAAATGTGACGACATTTGGGCCCCCTCTGCCAGTTTGTTAACCACAACATCAACTTTACTGTATTACGACGCCCAGACTGGAGTTAACCAAACGTGTGCTGTGAGGTGGGCAGCACGGCGGGGGCTGAAGTTCACATCCCCTGCCCTCCCAGTGTTTAGCTGGCGTGTTCCCCCCGCGTCTGGTGTGTGTGTGTCTGCTCACCCAGTGATGGACTGGCGCTCCGTCCCTATGCTCTCTGAGACAGACACCCGGCCGCCCCCTCCTCCGCAAGGATCCAGAAATGGACAAATGGACAGATGGGTGGACAGATGACGGACGTTTAAACATTCTCGCGTGTTTATTGGCGTCAGGAGGGCTTTTCGTTTTTTCTATCCGACCATTTTAAGTCACCTTTCTCTTAATGTTAAAATTCTAATCAAAATGAACGTTACATGAAGCGACCAGAAAGCGTTGGATTTCTGCTGTCCTTTGTGATTTTTAGGGGTCTTGTTTTCTGGTACAGTAAAGGCAGACCCTGTGTGACCCACCGCTCCTCCTGGCAGTGCTTCAGCCGGACTCGTCCAAGTGAGACCCTTCAGCTGCCAGAGGCGGACATTGCATAGGTGGGCCTCTACAGCACAGTGGAGCGACACCAAACAATCCTGCAGTCTGATGGTCTGTACTGTGCCCTGTAAACAATGATCGTGACTGTGAGTGGCACTATAGTTATGCCCTACCCATTAGTTTTAAAACCCACCTGCGATTAGCCCACCAAATCGACGACACGTGTGTAAAGGTACAATTCGACTGCTGAAACTCACCGCCAGTGCCGTCTGCCGATCCCCCTTTAACGCAGTTTCCAAGCAGATGCCCCCGTTCTCCTCCTGCCAGGATGCTGCGTGCCTCCCCACCCCGCACGCTGACACTCGTTAAGTCCCCAGGGACTCCCGGACTCCAGTGAAACAGCCCTGGGTGTCAATGAACAAGGGGCAGGCAGTAATCCGAGTACCACGCGGTACATTATGATAGAACGGGTGGCATCTCCCACGAGCAACTGGCATAATAACGGTGCCCCGCAACTGAGGCACGCGGCGCGGCCCATCCTTCCACTTACTTTTCAGAAGACGCCTTCTCGGCGGCCGAGCTGCTGCTGCTGCTGCTGCCCGACTTGGGCTCCCCAGACTCCGACGGCGCCGATTCATCTGTCTTGGTACACATGCCCCTGTAGCTGTGGCACATTCCGGCGGCGAGGGGCTGCAGTAGGCGTCGATACCCCTCGGCGTGCTGGGACGTAACGACGGACCCCGCCTTGGCATCAGTGCCGAGTCGACACGCCAAGGCTGGCGCCTTCTCTTTGGCCGCGATCCGCAATGGTCGCTTCAGGGCCGCCTGGAACAGACCCCAGAGCACAGCCGAGGGCCTGATCTTCAACATTTCCTGCTGTCGCTCGTCCTGATGGGCTCCGCGGTACCGATCGCTGAGCTGGGCACCTCGTCTCACCGGCTCCTGAAAAAGACACCGACGGAGTGAGTCAACCCCAGCGCCGCTCGACAGAAGGGGCGCGCGTGTCCGCTTGCCCGCCTCGGCTCCCCATTGGACAGTACAAGGCCCGCCTCCACGAGGAAGTGAATCTGTTTGGTCGAGGGCACGTCAGTCTGTCTGTCAAAACCTTCTCGAACACAGGCCGGAATGTGGGTGTGACGTACAAGACGTCGAGGACGCCGAGCGTGCTGCTCGTCGCGTCTGTGCTTCTCTGCCGCTCCAGGGGCTCTTGTGTCGGTGCGGCGGCTCGACGGAGGTGGGTGCCTGTTGTGCGTACCAGCGTACCTACCTTCTCGAAAAGGCACTTTGGCTTAACAGACGCAGGTTAGACAGGGTGTCAAATGGCGGGCTGGGGTGTGGAAGCGCAGGGCTTTCCGACTCTTATTCCAGCACAGGCCCCCCCCCTTCCAGCGTATAAATACAGTATGTGATATGGCAGCGCCACGAGCCCGTGTTTTAATTCAGAAGATGAGAACCACAAGTTGTTCATTAGTTGTCATTCTAAGGTAACAGTAATGCAAAGTCAATTAAGCCTGCGGTTCATTGGTTATGTACGTGTGGGGAGGCACACGGGGAGTTGACGCTGCCGGCCCTCGTTCTGTGGAAATGAGCCTTTACACTGTCTTATGGTTTTTAAAAATGATATAAACGTTTAGTAGCAGTTTAACACTCTAATTATGATATGATGGCCACAATCCCAGGCCCTGGCAAACTAATAAGCCACTAAATATTTGGAATACGTCAAGCCTCTCAAATTAAAACTGTCGTAAACCTGCAAGGAATGATACACACGGTAAATTCACTTCTGGTAAAATAATAATAATAATAATAATAATAATAATTATTGTACTCTTTTCATGCCTCACAGTTAGGAGACCCGGCCCTCCCAGTGTGGAGTCTGCGTGTTCTCCCCGTGTCTGCGTGGGTTTCCTCCCACAGTCCTGAGACATGCAGGTGAGGTGGGTCGGCGACCCTAAATTGTCCCCAGTGTGTGCTTGGTGTGCCCTGCGGTTGGCTGGCACCCTGCCCAAGGTTTGTTTCCTGCCTTGTGCCCTGTGTTGGCCAGGATTGGCTCCAGCAGACCCCCATGGCCCTGTAGTTAGGATATAGCGGGTTGGACGATGGATGGATGGATGGATGGACTCTTTTCAGTTTCGTTTATTTGCCTTTATCAATATTTTTGTATGTTGTTCCACTGAAGCTGTTCTTCTCAGTGAGTCTGATAAAACAATATTTGTTGTTCAAGTCGCCTGTAAGCTCGCCCTTTCTTTTCAGTGTAGTGGGTATGCCTGAATTTATGTCAATGAAAGAATTATGAAAATATTAAATTACTTGAAGAAGTGACTTATTATTTGATCAACTGATAACTAAAACGTTTATATGAGAGAATACATGTGTGAATATTTTGAATTAACTGAAGCTTTAACAGTTGACTAGCAAAATACTCGCAATTCGCAGCGGAGAAGTCGTGTGTTAAAGAAGGAATGAAAAAGAAAAGGAAACATTTTAATAATAACGTAACATGAGTGTCAGTGTAATTGTTTTGTGACTGTTATGAGTGTTGCTGTCATATATATATACAGTATATACACACACATACATTTTATATACATATATATATATATATATACACACACACACACACACACACATACATATATATATATACACACACACACAGTCTTTGGGGTGCGAGCAGCTGTTGCTGGGAGTGCGAGAATCCATCAAGGAAGAAAAATGAAAAACATTATTTGTACAAAATCTTCATTTATTTATCCATTCCTAAATAATTCAATGGCAGGCTATTTCGTATCCGTGCAATACGCTGCTTGTTAAAACGGATGACTCGTAATCTTATGTGCACGTAGTGCTGCGTGGGTATTATGAACTATCGTGTCTGTTCAAGTTGTATTTCAATTTTAAATAGAAGTCATTTTTATTTAGTCGACAGAAATATCGTTGGTAGGATTGGAAGTTGAATTTAGTCGTCATTGCATACATTGTTCTTCACCATAGAAACATAAAGACTAAATTCAACTTCCAATCCTACCAACGATATTTCCGTCGACTAAATAGAACCTGCTTGTATCCAAATAGAACTTTTTTTGAATCTGAGCGCTCATTTTAGATCGGCTTGACGCTCAGCACATCGCGCCCCGTGCTGTTGTGCTCTCGCCTGCCTGCCTGCCTGCCTGCCTGCCTGCCTGCCTGCCTCAATATGTCACCGTCACTTCACTCGTACTTTTTTACTGCTCATTTAATCTGAACCTCTCTACAGTTTTGTTTATTTTCAGGTTGTAATGTTCATTAAATTTACGTATCATCTGGGCCAGTGGCGGACCGTGTATCTCACACCTAGGCCTTCAGTAGTGCTCAGTCTGAATCAACCCGCCCCTCGTAAACTAATTTATGGTTATAAAAACCATCTTCATATGCAGAAATACAGAATAAAGAGCATCGCAGACAGAGAACTCCTGTAGCCACGATAAATATCTTTATTGAATAGACAAACTGGGGTGAACAAGTTCCTTTCTACTGCAGCCACAGCCGCGACACACATACAAAGCATCAATAATAACTCATAAACTTGCAATATTATTTAGGAAAATCGCAACATTTCACTCAGCAAAAATTCAGATTATTTGTAAACAAAATCCATCCTCCTCTCTTTCCTCAAAAACAGTTCAATCACTCCGTTGTACGGATTATCCGTGCGCCTCAGTTCCATCAAAAAGTCCCTTTCTATCGCCATGGAAGCTAATGCTGAAACTCGAACCTGCAGCTTCTATCCAATCAATGGGTCTGAATACGGAGACGTCGCCGATCGCCTGCTAGAGGGCCGCACTGACACCAACTCAAAATCTGATTGGTTGAAGCAGCAGGTTAATCGACATTTATTCTGTGTTAGAGGGCCTGAACGACGGATTGTGAAGTCCTCTCCGCCTGGCAACAAATGATGGCTGAAATGTGATTGGTTAAAAGCTTTAATACGAAAATACATGCCTGGCAGCAGCACAACCATCGGAAAAGCTATGAAAGGAAGCGGACAGACTATTTGGAATTATTGAATAAGTATTCATGGAGAAAATATAATTAACATCCGTTTGTGATTCCGATATTTTTACTTATGAATATGCTAAGCACAGTCCGTCACCCGCGAATGTTTACCTTATATGGGCAGGCACTCAATTATGTGGGAGGCGTGGCGATGAGGGACGTAACTCCGCCTCCAACGGCCATCGAGCTGCAGTCTATTATAGTATATGGACGAAAAAATAGGTTCCAGTTATGACCGTTACGCGTAGAATTTCAAAATGAAACCCGCTTAACTTTTGTAAGTAAGCTGCAAGGAATGAGCTGCCAAATGTCAGCCTTCAACCTACACGGGACGTTGGAGAATTAGTGACGGGTCAGTCAGTCGGTCAGTCAGTCGGTGAGTCAGTCAGTCGGTGAGTCAGTCAGTCGGTCAGTCAGTCGGTGAGTCAGTGAGGGCTTTGCCTTTTATTGGTATAAATTCACTCACCCAACAATGATGGACGGATTTAAAGGCAGAAGTCTACGTGACCATCATCTTCATCATCAAGCCCTTCCGTGAGAATCCTAAATCCAAAGAGGACTGTTTGATTTATTTTAGGTAGAATGCCCAGAGGGGACTGGGCTGGTGGTCTCGTGGTCTGGAATCCCTACAGATTTAATTTTTTCTCCAGCCGTCTGGAGTTTTTTTGTTTTTTCTGTCCCCCCTGGCCATTGGACCTTACGCTTATTCGATGTTAATTAATGTTGATTTATTTTGTGTTATTATTGTGTCTTTCATTTTTCTATTCTTTAATATGTAAAGCACTTTGAGCTACTGTTTGTATGAAGATGTGCTCTAGAAATAAATGTTGTTGTTGTTTACAATTATGAATCCATTTTGGCACGGTGGGCTGGTATTCAAATATTACAAAGCACTACTCACTGGCACTTGAATACGGCGGGTTGTACCCTGGTGTTTGTCATTTCCTGCTTAACTGAGCTGCTGAAAGAAGAATCCAAACTAAGATCTCACAGAAAACGTTGAAATGGACATTTTGATTTTGAATAAATTCACTTTGTTACGTTGAATTAGGGTTACAAATAATTAAGGGGAGGAACATCGTTTATAATGAAGTGTCTCGTCTGCTCGCCTGCTCCACCGAGATGAACTCGTAGGACGAAGTGACGGGCCACGCTGGACACACGTCGACTCTCTCGTCAATATCTGCGTTGTTTACGACCGGAATGGAAGATTTGGGGAAAAACATTTTAGGATTTTATCAGTGATAAGGATGTGGAGATTTTCAAAGTTTAGGGGCCAAAATTCCGGACATTTTCAAACTTTTCAAATTCCTCCCTGCGGTGGGCTGGCGCCCTGCCCGGGGTTTGTTTCCTGCCTTGCGCCCTGTGCTGGCTGGGATTGGCTCCTGCAGACCCCCGTGACCCGGTAGTTGGGATGGATGGATAAATTCCTCCCTAAAATTGTGGATGGTTGGCAGCCCTCACGTTGCCCGATGCCCACATTACCAGGACTGCACTTTTCCATTTAAAGGATGACTTTGGTGTCTGTCAAGTTAGCCGGCGTTTCTGCACTTGGCACGTGAAATTGAGTTCTAAAGTTAAACATTTTCTGTCAAATTAAATCGCCTGTCCTGGCCTTTTAAAATGAAACTCCACGGGACCCTCCAGTTGACCTTCTCCTGGGTCTCAACGCGGCCCCATTTATTACAGCGTTAGTAAGATCAGCAGATAGACTTTAATAAGCGCAAACCCTTTAATTTTATGAGTAACAAATTCTCTTTAAAATACCGCAGTAACTACGACATTCACATTGAAGGAGATGATAATAAAATAAAGTCAATTAAAAAAATCTAAATAAGTGAACCAAAGGCAATAAACGTACAGTGCAGGTGGTGATAAAAAGAAACTCAACGTGCGCATAACAGAAGTGATTTTAAAAATCTGCTCCTCTGACTTTCCAAATCGCCGTTTGGGGGTCTTTGGCCACCGTTACTGGTCCCCCGGGCCCAAAGGCCGTGTTGGTGGGAGAGCTCGGCCTGAGAGCAGATGGCCCTCAAGTAAGATTTAATCAGCTTTGAGTCTGAACAACGTCCCTCAGCGGTGGCAACGGTGACATGAAGAGCCGGGAGCGCCGAGGGGGTTCACTCCTTAGACCCCCATCTCACTCTGTGCTGCGGATTTTGGCTGCGCTGGGGTCTGAAGATGAATCAGAAATGGCCGAAGTGTTGAACGCGACCCCGTTGATCTGATTTTTGCCGCCTTCATGATTTGTGGCTCAGGTTACATTCAGTGACGTTAAAGGGTGACATTCATCGCTGGCACTCCTGTTGGAGATTTAATTGTGTCAGTTCTAAGTTTTTCTAAATTTCTTGTTACAATGAATACCTTTGTAAACGGACCCCCGGACCCCTCCCAGCTCACAGTTGCTGGTCTTGCTTGACCTGCCGGGACAGCTGGGGGGCCCGACAGGACACAAAAGCCTGAAAGCGTACCGGACGTGTCCTCTCCGGAGCGACAAAGGTCTTCAGTGAAGGAAATACCCCAAGGGGCAATTGTCTTAACACCCGACCTTTGGGGGGCGCCCAGAGTGCGGAGGTCATGATTAGGGGGCATCCCTGTGACAACTGAAAGAATTCTCATCTCGCACATTCCTAACAAGTCTCCTTTCCGAGGTTAGAATACGTTTTCCTGCTCTTCTCACAGTCTCCGTCATAGGGGGGTGGCATTATGAGCACCCGACGGACCCCCATCGCCGAGCTCAGTTCTGCTCATTCCCAGCTCTCGCCGCTGCTCTTCTGTGCTGCCGTGGCCTCTAATGAGGTGTGTGCTGGCATCGTCTTCCTAAACGTGTCCACGGAGCGAGAGTCACGCCGGGTGGCAGCAGCCGTCCTGAAAAGGCCACAGGAGAGTCTCGCCGTACTTTAGTTGTCTTCTTATATGATATCTCCGTTTGTCTGTGCGGGACTTGAAATCGCTAACCGTGTGACCTGAAATGTGGGGCGCGTACCCTAGGGGACGTCTGCTGTCCGCGTTCGGGGTGATGATTGACCTCCCAGGTTATTCCTTTTTATTTTGTTTTATTGTAGAATTGGCTCTCGGCAGTGGGCAGCAGGGCGGCAGTGTGGCACATGCATACGGGCGCCGTTCAATTGCAACACAGACACCGACTTAATCAGTTTGAACTCAAAAAGATGGCGATGAAAGAAGAGAAGCAGCGGACCACTAGGGTGGAGAAGAGCAGAGCAGAGCCGCGCAGGAAAGAACAAGCGCATCAACCTCTGAGCAAACGAGTGATAAACGTACAGAGAAAGAGAAAGTCAAGGCGACCCGCTGCACGTTAACGTCCTAGCAGGCCATGCGCCGTCACGGGCGTCCATAGAATTACATCTCAAGAATGTAACGCAGAGAGACCCCCCGTGTAAAGAGTGCAGCGAGTGATCGGACCCTCGAAGTGCAGGCAGAGTTACATTTGAGAAGAGCTGAACTGCCGATGTCAGGGAATTGATTGTGTGAGGACAGACAGACAGACAGACAGACAGACAGACATTTACAGTCGTATGAAAACGTTTGTGACCCCCTGTCAGCCTGCGTAGTAACGGACTCCCCTTTAAATAAATAAGACCCCAGTGCTGTGTCTGTCACTTCATACGAACATCTGAGCACTGCGGTGTTTACTGAACAGATTTAGTGACGCCATGTTTAGTTTATGAAATGAAATCAAATGTGAAAGACTGGCTGTGCACAAATGTGTGTCCCCTCGTCATTGTGCTGATCTGAATGGCTGTCACTGCTCAATGCTGATTACTTGGTATGATGAGCTCGCTAACCCTTGACCTTCACAGACCAGAGTGTCCAGTCATGAGTGGTCAAAGGTATTTAAGGTGGACAATCGCAAGTTGTGCTTCCTTCCCTTTGACTCTTCTCTGAAGAGTGACAGACAGCATGAGATCCTCAAATCAACTCTCAGAAGATCTGAAAACAAAGATTGTCGAGTCTCCTGGTTTAGGGGAAGGTGACAAAAAGCCATCTCAGAGGTTTAAACTGTCAGCTTCAACTGTAAGGAATGGAATCAGAAAATGGAAGGCCACAGGCACAGTTGATGTTAAACCAACACAGCAGGTCTGGCAGGCCAAGAAAAATACAAGAGCGGCATATGAAGAGGCAGGATTGTGAGAATGGTGACAGACAACCACAGATCACCTCAAAGACCTCAAGAACATCTCGCTGCAGATGGTGTATCTGGACATCGTTCTACAATTCAGAACATCTGTATAGCAGGGTGATGAGAGAGAAGCCACAAACAGAGTCGCTTGTTGTATCAAATGCTAATTTAGAGAAGTCAGAGTCATTAAGAACAAAGTGCTTTGGACTGATGAGACACAAATGGAGTTCTGGTCAGAACAGAAAGCGCTTTTCATGGCAGAAGAAGAACACTGCAGTCCAAGAGAAACACCGGCTACCTCCTGTCAAATGTGGTGGAGGTGCCATCACGCTGTGGGGTGGGCTGTGTGGCCAGTTCACTTACTGGGGCCCTTGTTAAAGTTGCGGGTCGGATGAATTCAACCCAATATCAACCAGTTCTTCAGGATAACGTTCAAGCGTCAGTCACAGAGTTGAAGTTACGTACGCAGGGGTCGGATATTCCAACAAGACAAGGACCCAAAACACAAAGGCATTCATGCAGAGGGAGAAGTCCAATGTTCTGGAATGGCCGTCACAGTCCCCTGACTTGAATGTCATCGACAGTCTATGGGATGATTTGAACTGAACTGGTGAGATTTGGTATGAAGAAGGTCAGAAATACCAACATCAGAGTCCGGACCCTCATCACAGGCTACAGGAGGACAACGTCTGGAGGCTCAAAGGAGCAAAAGGAGGCTCAGCTAAGTATGGATGTCACATCTCTGTTGGGGGGCCTGTCTAATTTTATTATGCTGCATATTTCATATTTTCTGTTAATCCAATAAACTTCATGTCACTGCTGAAATCCGACTGTGTCCATAAGGCGTGTCGGATATTAAGAGGAAGTTCAGCCAATGAGAAACAAAAATCCAAAGAATTAAGAGGGCTTCCCAAACTTTTTCGTATGACTGTAGATATTGTGGAAGACGCCCGGCTCACACACACACACACACACAAGTCCCAGAAGCACACATGTTTATTGTTGTCCCCAGTCCTCAGCACCGCACGATGCGCAGACCCCCACAATCCACAGACCCCTTCCTTTTCCTTCCTTTTCCTTCCTTTCTTCTCTTTTACTTCGGCCGCCTCCACTCCCCTCTCGCCAGCTCGGTCCGCTGCCTCCCTGAATGGACTGAGGTGGTCTCTTTTAATTCTGCACTCCAGGTGCTCCCCGATCAGGTGTGGTGGACGTGCTGCAGGCCGGGGGTCCGGAGCTGTCCATACGCCCCCTGGTGGTGGCCATGGGTCCTAGCTAAGTTGAGCTTCTAACCAGGATGTAAACCAGGGGGCTGCCCTCTTGTGTGCCCCCCGGGGGAGCTCAACATGTCTGAGGGTGACTTCTGTTGTGTGTTTTCTTTTTGATGCCCACTGCACCCCCTGCCTACCTGGACGGGGGTCTCTCTCTCTCTCTCTCTCTGAGCTGCCTTTCCTGGTTTCTTCCTTTTTTTCCTATAAGGGTCTTTTCTTGTCTTCTTTGAGAGTCAAGGCTGTCATGAGGCGGCCCCCCTTGTGTTGTCTCGTATTGTATTGTAAGACCACCTGTCACAATACATACCGTACTTTTGTTGTTAGAGAGATGGTGAAAATGACTTTACAGAATAAGACTAACCAGTGTGCCAGAACTTTTATCAGTTCAAGTTGGCACTTTAAGGCTGTTGTGTTTCCTTTTGTATTTTTAGGGTCTCTGAACAATAAGCCCACAGAACGTCATCCTGTTAATAAAAACTGAGGCGATGAGCGCGGCGGCCTGGAGTTGGTGCTCGGCCACTGCACGTGAGGCTCCTGTGTGTCTGGGTGGGCATCGGCTGATCGAGTGCCCAGGGGATCGGAGGGGGCGTCCCACGTAAAGGCAGGACAAGCGACAAGTCAGAAATAAACCAGAAAACGCAGCTTCATTTCCACACGTGACAATAATGAAACATCGATTCCCGTTTCAATAACGACAGACGGCAGCAGATGACAACGTCTGTCAGGCTGGCCTGTCGTCTGCTGAGCTGCGACTTCAGCTTCGTCTTTATCTTCTCTTTTTGTAATTCAACGTGTAAATCTTCTGCATTTCACACAAACGCGCTGGCCAAACTCAAGCCGGGTCCGTTTTTGTTCTTCTTCTTCTCTCAGCTGCTCCCATTAGGGGTCACCACAGCAGATCATCTTCTTCCATCTCTTCCTGTCCTCATCATCTTGCTCTGTCACACCTGTCACCTCCTCTTAGGCCTTCCTCTTCCCTGGCCGCTCTGTCCTTAGCACTCTTCTCCCAGTTTACCCAGCATCTCTCCAGACCAACGCCATCTTGTCTCTCTGACTTTGTCTCCCACTCGTCCCACCTGTGCTGACCCTCTAATGTCCTCATTTCTAAAAGGTCCAAATTCCTTAAGGTGGCTTTCCCTGGCAGTTTGTCTGTTTCTCCGATGACTGTTGTTCACTTTCTTACTCCACTTTCTTTAACGTCAAGGCTGACAGAGGGGCCTGCATGTTGTAGTCTGTTCACTTGGCCAGTGAGAGGCGCCATTCTGCTCGACTTCTCGCCACGATGGCTAAGGTGGCACAACACCCCAGTGCTACCGCAGAAGCAATAAAAAGGACGCACAAGGCGGGTCAGCCACCGCCTGGCCTCACGTCAAGGAGCACTGCAGCAATCTTAGGATGGGGTGGGGGTCTCCTCTGGTGACATCACGTCTGGTTCTGGTGTCTCTGATGATGTCACTTCTGGTGTCTCTGGTGACATCACGTCTGGTTCTGGTGTCTCTGATGATGTCACTTCTGGTTCTAGTGTCTCTGGTGACGTCACGTCTGGTTCTAGTGTCTCTGGTGACGTCACGTCTGGTTCTGCTACCTCTGGTGACATCACGTCTGGTTCTGGGCGCCTCTGATGACGTCACTTTCCGGTGCCTCTGATGACGTCACTTTTCGGTGTCTCTGATGACGTCACTTTCCAGTTCTGGGTGCCTCTGATGACATCATGTCTGGTTCATGTCATTTCGTTTCGGCACTTCAGCCTTTTTTCCATCCAGGATCGTAAGGTCCGGGTGGCTGTCTGAAGTCCTCCTTTCACCCTAACCCGTCCCAGACACCCCACAGGTAGGACATGTCACAAAACGAAAGCAGAAAGTGCGGAGGCGAAGGGCGTAGTCACTCAGCGGCCGTTCCTGTTGCGGTTGTTGAAGACAAACTCCCTGAGTGAACGTGGAGGAGCAGAGCAGCAGGTGTGGCGTGGAGTGGACATCTGCGTTTGTTTTAACGATTTGTCTTTGCGTTCTTGGGTGTCACGTGACGAATGGCTAATGATGAGGTTTACTATTTTGATTTTTGTTTTTCTGATTCTTTGAGCTCCCATTGATGAATTTATGGGTAACACGACACACGGTGCACACCTGAAAAGTCACGACTGACCAAGTGGCATTTCTGATCCCATTGTAACGAAGGTCACTGACTGTCACGCGTCACCTTCAGCCTTCAAACGCAGACTTGATGACATCGCTGAGAGACGAGACAGCAGGCCACCACTGCACAGACACGGTCTTACATGAGGTGTGCGTGGGTGACAATCAGACCTTGGTGTGCCACGCCAATTCCAAAGGGACACAGATGTCATCGTAACAGGGGGCCTCTATGACGGGCGCAGGAATTTCAAGTGTTCTGCATGCCTGCCTTTTGTTTTGATGGCCATTGTGTCACATTACTCTGACACAAGCGTAACGAGCCTCTCGCTGAAATTCACCGCCATGTACTTAGAAACAGCTTTCCTGCGCGTGTCTCCAAGTTTAACGTCGCGACTCTCCAAATGGGCGCCCGGCGTGGGATATGCAAGGGGAGGCGTACTGGCATTCACGTCAGTGGCACATCTGTATCTCTTCAGTTACCGTATCTACTCGCGTGGAAGTTCTCCTGCATACGGAGTTTATCGTATACTCTGCGCTATTTTATAATGTCAGTCGTATAAGTCGAACGTGGACAAGTGACGCTGTTGGTCCAAGGGATTACGATATGCCAACGCCCGCCCACCTGAGGGAGTCACCACGGGGCACACAGCCTTTTTGTTCTATGTGGGTGTGGCAATGCGCCATATCAGCGGGTCCGCCTAACCTCTCTGTCTCTCTACTGTGCCCACGTGACCACAGGGTGAGACCCGCACTATTCCGAGGTGGCGTTTGCACCGTTTTGTGTGTCACACCCCCTCACACACCTTCATCGTAAGAGCAGCCCTCTCTCTCCAATCAGAAGACAATATGAAGCTGCTTTGAAATGAAACGTCGTTGAAGTGGCGAAAGAAATCGGCGACTGCGCTGCTGTAAGAGAATTCGACGTGTCTGAGAAACCGATGAGCGAGATCAGAGGAGGCAAGAAGACGTAAAATAAAAGAGAAATGAATACAAGTGTGGCGTTTCTGAACGGGCAGACAAGTCACGGTGGTCTGGTTGGGTTTCAAGACCCCGACTTCTACGCGAGTTTATACGGCAGTGAGTTCATTTGCGACTGCTGAACCGCCGAAGTACTGTAGTTGATGATCGCCAAAGCCCGAATAGTCAGAAGTGTAGAAAGTCTAATAATAAGATGACGAGCACATGTGCCAGTGACGCGAGTGTCACTTTGGCTTTCACCACCTGAGGACAGATTCACTTTATGAGGCTAAGAGAAGACGCGTCTACACCGTTGGTTGGGAGACACTTGGGCTTGACGCGTGCAGAAGACTCGCCGATACGTCACTCGAGTCACACTCGCCACTAATGCCGTTGGCACTTTTACAGCCCGAGTAGTCCTCAGGTCTTCTGCAAAGCACGTTGATACCAGTGACACCAGTGACACCTTGGCCTGGCTTGGACGTTGTTTGCAGGCCTCACACCCTTTCTGCCTTCATGGAGACTCCAGTTCAAGTAACAAATCACAATCGGTCTGTAAATTGTGGGGGGGGCAGGGGCATGCAGAAGTCAAGAAGACCCTGGTGCTGCCAGGAAGGAATTGGAACAATCGGGACGAGAACGGGCCATTCAGCCCAACAAAGCTCGCCAGTCCTGTCCACTTCATTCTTCTAAAAAACATCAAGTCGAGTTGTGAAAGTCCCTTTGGACCTCCAGTCCACCTCACTACCTGGTCTGTCGCTCTTTGTGTGAAGAAAAACTTCCTGATGTTGGTGTGAAATTCACCCTTCACAAGACCCCAGCTGTGTCCCCCTGCGTGTTCTTGGTGACCTCATTTGAAAGTCCTACTGGACTGGCGCCCTTCATCATTTTAAACACTTTCAGCTCTTTGAATCTTCATCACTCATCCCCTGTAGTCTTGAATCAGCCAAGTTGCTCTTCTCTGGACCTTCTCTTGTCTTTATGGAGACCCAGGACTCCAGATGAGGCCTCACCAGAGTGTTAGAAAGGTGGAGCAGAGCCTCCTGGGACACGTCAAGGCGCTATATGACCTGACACTCTGTGATCCTTCTTAACGGCCTCTCAACACTGTCTGCCAGTTGGGAGTCTGCCTTATGAAAAGGGTTTAGGAGTTGCAGAGGACTTTCAACTTTCAGACCTCCCATTGTGTTTCCAAACGTCACATTTTTACTTCCTAAATCATTTCTAGATATTAAAGTAGCAGCGGCCCCCTCACTGCCCCCTGCTGGTCACCACTCTTAACATCGGCCAATTCTGATGAGGTCCCTCACACCATCACCCACTACTTCCTGTGTCTGAGCCAATTCTGTACCCATCTAAAAACATCACCCTGACCTGCCACTTCTTTTAGTTTGATGCCCACCCTCTCAGGTGGCACCTCATCAAATGCTTTCTGAAAGTCCTCGTCAATCATCTCATCTCCTCCACTCTCCTCGTCTCCTTTTGTTTCCTCCTCATTGAATTCCAGCCTGTCAGTAAAACACGACCCCCCTCGTCTGACCCCACGCTGACTGTCCTGTCCTGGCCAGGTGTTCCTCCATCTTCTCCTTAATAATTCCTTCCATTCATTTTCCTGTGATGCCTGTTTACCTTACTGGTCTGCCCGGTCACCCTTTTTCTATAATGTGATGATATTCGCCATTTTCCAGTCCTTCACAATCTCCTCAGTGCTCAGTGACTTCCTAAATCTGTGCCAAGGGTCTCTATCTGCACTCGCTGGCCCCCTTAAGACCCCTGAGGTGATTTGTGTGATGTCAGCCTGTTTAATCTCAGCTGCTCTTCTCTCTCTTGACTTTCTAAAGCACTCCTTAGTAGTCCCTGTTACTGCTCTGAGGTTATCCACTTGCTCACTGGTGAAGTTTAGGGGGTCCGCTGTATCTTTTAATCCCCCTTTACTATTCCTGATGCACTTCACCTCCTCCTTGACTCTTCTCTTACTATTTAAAGAATCTCTTCAGGTCGTCTCCCACCTTATCTGCTATTTCTCTCCAAGTGTCTTTTAGCCTCCCTGATGTTCTTCTTACTGGTTGCCCCTCATGTCCTCATATGCCCACTTTGCAGTTATTATTCTTATACACCGTACTCGTCTGTTTTCTCCTTTTTTAACTCTTTATTATCCCACTGTGGAGTTTTCTTACATTTCCGTTTCATTCGGTATGGTGGTCTGTCCCTGTCCTGCATTACATGTGACACATTTCTCAGTCTGCTCCACCGTCCCAGTCTCTCCTCCTCAGACTTTGTCACATCTGCTCCAAATTAGCCCCACTAAAGGTCAACTTAACAATTTGAGTCTTTGCATCTGCACTCTTCTAAAACACTGAGAACTGTATTATATTATGGTCACCTGACCCTAGTGGTCCAATCACCTGAGACCCCCCATTCTCTCCTCATTATTACTAAACACTCAATCCAGAGAGGCCTCACCCCGTGTTGGCTCTTTAACAAGCTGTGTTAACAGTCGCTGATTACTTCTAAGAACTCCTCTCTTGTGCTCCTCCATCTCCAAGGTTATCCCAGTTAATATTCAGATAATTAAAGCCCCCCATGACTATAATGTCCCCCTGTAAATTGATATCACTAAAGAGATGTGTGTTGAAGGCACTGTCTGCATTGGGTGGTCCTAACTTAAGACCTCTTTCCCTAATGTTTCCCAGGTCAAGCCAGACGTCCTCACTAAGATGGGCTCATCGTCCAACTGAAGAGGTCTGACATTTAAATTCTGTGTGACGTAAACACCAAGCCCCCCTCCTTTTGTGTTGTCTCTCCTTCCTAATTGTGTCCCCCTCTCTGTCACCCTCATGCCCATCTCTGTTATTTAGCCAGGTTTCTGTTATTGCTCTAATCTCAGAATTGTGCTCCTCTACATGCGACTCCCACTCACTTCCCTTATTTTTGATCCTTCTGGCATTACGTCAAATTATTTGGAATGTGTTACCCCTTCTACGTTTAAATGTTGGGTTTGAATCGACATTAGCGCTCATTTGGATTTCTACCCCGTTGTTTGCTCCTCCCTGTTCAGATCTAAACCTGGCCTGTCCTAAACTCCCTGACCCCCAGTCCTTAACTAGCCTATTCATACGCGCCCCAATACATTGGTGCCCCTCCAGTTCAGATGTAACCCGTCACGGTGGCAGATCAGGTCCCATCTGCTCCAAAAGGAGTCCCAATGCCCCCTAAGCCTGTGCCCTTCTACCCTGCACCAAGATTTGAGCCACGCATTAAGCCTTCTAATCTCCTCAGTCTCACCTGGACTGGCATGCGTGGCAAAGACAGAACTTCAAAGAAGACCACCTTGTCAGTTCCGCTCCTCAGCCTGCCACCTAACTCTTTGAATTTGGATCACAGAACTGACAGACCACCCTTATGTGTGTCATTTGTTCCAATATGGACAAAGACCACCTGATCCACCCCCACTCTAGGCCAAGAACATATCCACCCTTCCAGGGAGGTCCCCCACCTCTGCAGCCAGAAGGCAACACTCCATGTGAGACTCTCTGTCTCTGGACACACCTGTGCTTCAGTGCCCCTAATGATCGAGACCCCCACTATCATTACCTCTCTCTTTCTGGTTTTGAGGTGGTGCCCCTCATCCCTGCCTACCACCTCAGAATCATCAGAGACTCCATCAGGACATGATAACGGTCTGACTCGTCTAACTCTGGGGGTGATGCCCCTGGACAGTGGGCACGCTTCACTTTACACCATGTGACTGGGATGTGGGGGTGCACACTATCTCTCTAAAGGACACCTGGGCATTGTCTGCCAATTCTTTATGACAGCTCTGTGCCACCTGCAGTAGCTGACATGACAGGAGCTCCCTGAGCAGCAGTGGCAGTGCCAAGGGCGGGGGGTGAAGGCGTGGACTGCCAATGCCACACGCGCTGTGCATTGGTGACCCTGATGTGCAGACAGGAGAGAGTGGCACGTGGGGGCCTGTCACCCTGCTGTTGCCATACGGAGGAGGCCACTGACATAATGACACTGGCGTCCACACAGTGGAGTAACATAAGCAGCGTATTGTCACCTCGTTGTCAGCAGAACACAAGCAGCACATTCAGTGACGGGCGACGCGCTGGGTGACGTCTTGGTGAGGGGAATCCCCGCCTCGACCCTGAATATGGAGGAAGACGAGCGGCAGACGGGCGGTGAGCTCCTTTTCTCACCACACTGCTTTTCTTTTTGCTGTTTTACGGACTCGCCGATTTGTTTGATGTGTGCGGGTCGGTGCCTGGTAACGGTTTGGCCGTTTCGAGACTCTCATCTACCTGTGGAGCCGCGTATCCATTAGGCGTATCACAGCGACACACACATGGGATATTTCTGACATTTCTAGAAAACGCTTCACTTTAGAAGACAGTTTTATGCGGCAAACGAATCAATACCCTGAATGTGAAAGACGCCAGATGTACCCTTTGTGGGCATTAGAGGGCCAGCCCAGCCCAACAGACACCGGGCACAAGTTAAAAGGGTCTTCTTTATTTTCAGGAAACACAAAGCGTTTCCCACCCGCACAGCCACATGTAAATACTCGGCACGACGCTCACTTGGTGGTCTCTCTCTGCCCAGCAAGCTTCGCCCCCCTTCCTCCTGACTGGCGCTCTTCTGTGTGGTCAGACTTTTATGTTTGCCAACCCAGAACTGCTTCTGCTCTTCTGCCAACACTAGAGATGGAAACATCATGCCACACTTCTCTTCCACAGCACCCCCAGCAGCACCCACGGTACCCGACAGGGCTGAGATATCAAAGTCCAAGTCCCGTGGTGCCCTGTGGTAATCCGGGGCACCGCTGTAAACCAGGGAAGCTGCCCTCTAGCGTTTTGGGGGAGGCAGTGCCCTAAAACAGCCGCCATCCCCCATCCTTTCATCTTTTGGGGGTCCTGGCCGTCCCTCACACCTTTAAGAAACATCACAAAAGGCAGACCCCTTGTAACACTGTGAGGTGCCACCAGAAAATGTCTTAAGTGCCACTGCACTGGCTGCCCGTGTGCCTTTGAGCTGACGTTACAATCCCACCATAAAGTGGAATATCGACTGTAATATTGTGGCGTGCCCCCCTCATGTGACCTTACATCTAACTGCGGTGGTCTGCTTATTAATAGAAAGAAGTGCTGAGGTGGCCTTCTGCTGTTAGGCACTACAATCAGGACTGATTAAGACACCAGGCTGGCACCGTGGCACATCTTCAATACTAGAAGCCCACCTTTTTTTGTAATTTGGATTTTTTCGTAGCCCCCTTTTCGTTGTTCTCCTATACAAGCCTAGAATTATCATGTCCTTCATGGATTTGCCATCTTTATTAATCTGTGCTTCCTAGAAACTACTTGTAAGCATTTATGGGCGGCCGAATGCCCAGTGGGCACTGCCCGGTCTCTCAGCCCCCTTGAAGCCCAGCAGATTTTTTTTTTTTTTCTTTTTATTTCTTGTCCTCCCGGCCCCCTGAGCTTCTCGTCCTACCCCTCTGTAGAATGTGATGTTGTACGGGGGGACGCCATGTCTGTCTGTGTGTCTGTCTGCCTCTGTCTGTGTGTGTGTGTGATGTTCGTTCTTCTTCTTCTTTAATTTTAATTTTGTTTTCCTCTGACGTCTCATATCTGAATGGGCTCCAGAAGTACGACTGACGCTCTGCTTCTTGTTAAAAGTCGCGGGTTCAACTCCGCACACATTCAGCTTGCCTTTCACTCGGTGGTCTTGCAGTGTTCGGCCTCACAGGAGTGCCTGGTGGTCTCAACGCCCACTCTGCTTCTATCAGTAAGAGCTGAACGCGCAGCTCCACACGTGCAGGTCGAGTGACAAGGACGGCGTAATTCAGAAGGTCCAATCATCTCACTTGAGCACCTCAGAGTCACAAAGCCAGGGAATGGGGGACAGGGAGTTTAGGACAGGCCAGGTTTAGATCTGAACAGGGAGGAGCAAACAACGGGGTAGAAATCCAAATGAGCGCTAATGTCGATTCAAACCCAACATTTAAACGTAGAAGGAAGGAGTAACACATTCCAAATAATTTGACGTAAAAATAAGGGAAGTGAGTGGGAGTCGCATGTAGAGGAGCACAATTCTGAGATTAGAGCAATAAGAGAAACCTGGCTAAATAACAGAGATGGGCATGAGGGTGACAGAGAGGGGGGCACAATTAGGAAGGAGAGACAACACAAAAGGAGGTGGGCTTGGTGTTTACGTCACACAGAATTTAAATGTCAGACCTCTTCAGTTGGACGATGAGCCCATCTTAGTGAGGACGTCTGGCTTGACCTGGGAAACATTAGGGAAAGAGGTCTTAAGTTAGGACCACCCAATGCAGACAGTGCCTTCAACACACATCTCTTTAGTGATATCAATTTACAGGGGGACATTATAGTCATGGGGGGCTTTAATTATCTGAATATTAACTGGGATAACCTCACAGATGGAGGAGCACAAGAGCAGGAGTTCTTAGAAGTAATCAGCGACTGTTTATTAACACAGCATGTTAAAGAGCCAACACGGGGTGACGCCTGTCTGGATTTAGGATTCTGTAATAATCAGGATAGAATTGAGGGTGTAGAGGTGATTGGACCACTAGGGTCACGTGACCAGAATGTCATACAATTCTCAGTATTCTGTAAGAGTGCAGATACAAAGACTAAAATTGTGAAGTTGAACTTTGGTGGGCTAATTTTGAGCAGATGTGACAAAGTCTGAGGAGGAGAGACTGGGATAAGACAGTCGAGGAGCAGTGGAGCAGGTTTAGAAATGGAATGCAGGACAGACACAGACCTACATGTGGAATTAATAGGAAACTGAAAAAAAAAACTCTACGGTGGATTAATAAAGAGTTAAAAAAGAAGTTGAAAAGGAAAAAACAGAATAAGGCATACAAGACTAATGACTGCAAAGTGAATCATAGAGCGTATGAGAACATGAGGGCAACCATTAAGAAGGAGATCAGGGAGGCTAAAAGACAGTTGGAGAGGAATAGAGCAGATAAGGAGAGAGACGACCTTAAGAGATTCTTAATAGTAAGAGAAGAGTCAGGGAGGAAGTGAAGTTCATCAGGAATAGTAAAGGGAATTAAAAGATACAGACAGGGAGATAGCAGATGAGCTAAACTTACATCATTCTGAGGTGTTCACAAGTGAGCCAGTGGATAACCTCAGAGCAGTAACGGACTACTAAGGAGGTGCTGAGGGATTTGGAAATTAAAGAGAGAGAAGTGCTGCTCAGATTAAATAAGATGAAATCAAACAAATCACCAGGACCAGATCAGATTTATCCTCGTGTTCTTAAGGAGGCCAGTGAGTTCAGATATAAACCCTTGACGTATATTTTTAGGAAGTCACTGAGCACTGGAGAGATTCTGAAGGACAGGAAAATGGCAAATATCATCACGTTATATAAAAAGGGTGACAGGGAAGATCAGAGCAACTACAGGCCAGTAAGCTTAACGGGCATCACAGGAAAATGAATGGTAAGGATTATTAAGGAGAAGATGGAGCAACACATGACAAGGACAGGAGTTATTGGGACAGTCAGCGTGGGCTCAGATGAGGGAGGTCGTGTTTTACTAACAGGCTGGAATTCTGTGAGGAGGAAACAAAAGGAGACGAGGAGAGAGGAGGAGATGAGATTAGTGATGTGGACTTTCAGAAAGCATTTGATGAGGTGCCACATGAGAGGGTGGGCATCAAACTAAAAGAAGTGGCAGGTCAGGGTGATGTTTTTAGACACAGGAGGCAGAGGGTGACGGTGTGAGGAACCTCATCAGAACTGGCCGATGTTAAGAGTGGTGACCAGCAGGGGGCAGTGAGGGGGCCGCTGCTATTTTTAATATCTATAAATGATTTAGATAGGAATATAAGTAACAAGCTGGTGAAGTTGGCAGATGACACCAAGATAGGCGGATTAGCAGATAATTTGGAATCCGTTATATCATCACAGAAGGACTTGGACAGCAGACAGGCTTGTGCAGATTTGTGGACAATGAAGTTTAATGTCAGTAAATGTAAAGAATTACACATAGGAAGTCAAAATGTGAGGTTTGAATACACAATGGGGGTCTGAACATCGAGAGTCCACCTTAGGAGAAGGACTTAGGAGTCGTAGTGGACTCTGAGCTATCGACTGGCACGCAGTGTTCAGAAGCCATTAAGTAGGCTCACAGACTGTCAGGTTATATAGCGCCTTGACGTGTCCACTGAGGTTCTGCTCATCTTTATAACCCACTGGTGAGGCCTCATCTGGAGTCCCGTTTCCATTTTCAGTCTCCAGACTACCAAAAGGACACAGCAGCACAAGAGAAGGTCCAGAGAAGAGCGACGAGGCTGATTGAGGACTACAGGGGTTGAGTTCAGAGGGAAGATTAAAAGAGCTGAGCCTTTAGGAGATGAAGAGGTGACCTGACTGAAGTGTTTAAAATGATGAAGGCTATCAGTCCAGTGGATCGAGACGGTGACTTTAAAATGAGGTCATCAAGAACACGGGGACACAGTTGGAAACGTCACACAAACATTAGGAAGTGTTTCTTTACACAAAGAATGACAGCCACTTGGAATAAGCGACCAAGTAGTGTGGTGGACAGTAAGACGTGAGGGACTTTCAGAACTCGACTTGATGTTAATAAGTGGACAGGACTGGCGAGCTTTGTGGGCTGAATGGCGTGTCCTCGTCCAGAGTGTTCTGATGTCTTCTTATTTAATCAGCTGGTCAAAGTAGCCAGGCCAGCGGGTCACAAGTGCAGTGTCACCTGTGAGGACCGTCCCATCAGCCCCCCTGACTGCAACTCTCTGAGGGACGAAGCTGCCGTGTTCTTCTTCACTCGTCATGTGAGTCCACGACACTAAATGGGCAAAATCTAAGCAGAGGAGGAGGTGAACTCGGGGTACACGTGCCAGCCTGAGTGCCCGCTGCTGAGGTGGCTTTGACACCCAGAGTGTGCAGTGAGGCCACGTTGCTGCCATCCATGGCTTTTGTGAAGGTCCTCCTTAGTACTGTAAGTTGACATCGATGGAGTGCGGTGACCGCAGCGAGGACAGGACAGGACAGGAGAAGACCAATCGAGTAACTGAACACAAAGGCCAGGCCAGTCACGGACAACGGGGACGTTCAGGCAGCCCACCGGCCATCCCACCGCTTGACCCCAAAGCGCTCCTGAGAAGATGAAGCGCCGCCACGTTATCACAAGGGCACTAAACGGTTGAACCCCTGGCCAACTTCCCAAACATTTTTGCTTTTCCATAAATTGTGTAAATTCACAGCTGGCCAATGGGCTTCAGCGGTGGACCCCCAAGTGCTGTTAACCCCTTCCTGGGATTCCAGTCAAATTCCAGTTTTCCAGATGCCCAAAAGCACCTCCAAAAGTGTGGTGGGGGGGAGAGGGAGAAATCCCATGAAAACCCCTGACTAGACACAGAAGGGCCTCATTGAACCTTTGTGAAGTAAAAGATGGATTCTTCAATAAATAAATAAAAATGTTCTCCAATCAGAGTGAAGCGCCGTCGAGCTCAAAGGCCAACTGGCCGGATAGAAGAAGCCCACCCAAAACAAAGACGTCCTGAAACAAACCCCAATGACGAGGACAAACTCTGAGCAGACGGTCGAGAAAATCACAGAGCACAAGAACTTGGACCACCAGGGACTACGGGAGGCCCCGCCTCTTGGGAGACCACCCACAAAACACATGGGACATCACGCAGGCTTAGATACGTAAAACGTGAAGAATACTGGCAATAAATACCAACAAATCGAAAATGGAGGACAAAAACCCAAAACGAGCATCCAGACCCCGGCCAGGGGACGAACCTCAGTGAGCTAAGACAACAGACAGCCACCTCCACGGACGAGCAGTCGATGTACACAGTGGCACAGAGCTGGCACGTCACGAGCTGCGCTGCCCGTCTGAGACAGAAGGAAAGCCGGTAACGTCTACTAGAGTATGCAATGTAATGCATTTCATTCCAACAGTTGGCGCATCACACACATCATTATCTTAAAGGGGCGAGGGGGACATACGGGGGTCTTAGCATCTGGTCAAACAGGAGGAAGAATCGGGGAGGGGAAATGTGAGTCATCTGAAAAATGACAACGAGGACAAAGTGACCATGAAGTGGCCCAGTGATGGCCCATCTAAACCCCTCATCTCAGCCTCATGGACCACCTGTGGAGTTCTAGTGCCACCTGACTAACCTGAACAACGGGGGCCGTAATCACTGTGATATAGCGCCTTTCACATCCAGTCTGCTTGTCAGTTGTTTAGTGCCTGTGTATCATTTAGCACCTTTCACACTCTTTAATATAGCGCCTTTCATGTCTGCCATCTTGAATATAGCGCCTTTCATCTGTCTCTGTATCTCCTTTTACATCCCAGGATCCTGTTCATCTCTTACTTAATGGCTCTCTGTCTAATGATATAGCGCCTTTCTCACTCTGTACCTGCCTATTATATAGCGCCTTTCGCCTGTCCATCAACTGTACTCACATGCACGTCATGTAGAATGACAAGTGTGGTGATAAACGGGTTTGTTTTGCCTTCATTTTGAAACTTGTTTGTTTGTTTGTTTGTTTGTTTGTTTCTGTTTTTGCTCAAGTTAACGACATTATTATTATTTTATTTTATTTAATTTATTTATTTTTTTCCCTTATTGGTGTGTTTTCTTTTAGATTTGCTTTCTTTAATGAGTGTCTCATTTATTCCAACAGGTGGCGCTCCTTTCACACGCTCACCCGGGCTGTGACCACAAGTGACCCAGGCTGGCACAGACTTGCATGTCGCAGAAGTGCCAGCAGGGGGCGATCAAGAGAATAAGGTGGTCTCCTCTCCACGACACGCTGGCTTATGAGCACCCCGAGCCACTTGAACAGTCCACCGTGGTGTGCTAGAGGGCGCTGCGGAGCCCATGGCCACATACCGTGTAAGACCACTGCCATCGGGGTCTTTGTCACAGAGTGGCATTTTCAGCCATCAGTACAAGGGTCCGGGCAGGAAAGGAGCAGCAGGGGCGTTGGGTGAAGTTCAGTGGGGGAACCCAAGGGTCTCGTCTGTGTTCTGTTGCACAAATGGAGCAAGCGAAGCCCCTCTCGAGCACCCATGAACCTCTGCTATCGCGCCTTCCATATCAACTACGGGACCTTCCCAAAGTATTTGGCATCTTTGCCAGTCCCTTTCACTTCTATCTGTTCATTCTATTGTGTTGTATTGTAACTATCCATCTGTCGATCATATACTGTATATAGTGCCTTTCATTTCTATGGCTAATGATGGCATGCGAATGGTGACATGTCACTGGGCTCTGCACATGTCACAGTAAGGACCCAATTATGGAATAATGGCAGCATATCTTTCATATCTGTCTCTTGGTCATTTATTATATAGCGCCTTTCTGACCTTTGCACATATCATGTTCATATAACCTTCCTGCAGCAGTTGACTATCCGCCTGTTTATTTATCATATAGTGCCTTTCATATGCAGTGCCCTCCATAAATATTTCTTTTATTGAACCTTCTGATCTCTGTCATTAATGATGGCACTGCTGGGTGGCGACATGCTCGGTTTATAAACCTCTTATATGGCATCTTTTATTATATAGCGCCTTTCAAACCCATCTGCCCACCCTACTGGGTTCCTGCCCTTTGACTTCATTTTGCAGGGTGAATCACAAGTGAGGGTCGAGGCTGGCGGTGCAGGTGAACGAGCGGACGAGGTGGGAGTTGGGGGTCTCACACAGGGGTTTAGAGATCGGAGGGGAGGAAGACCCGCTACGGTGATGGAGTGGCAATGACAAGCGACCCCGTCGTCCTCCCAGGTCGCCCACCCGCAGAGTGCAGTCACTCAAGTCTGCCGGAGGACCTAAATGAGGAGGGCGCTATATGACCGCCAGCCTTGTGCTGTGAAGCTGTGCCAGGAAATCGACGAAAGTCCTGAGGGGCATCCGGAGGTGCGGTGGGCAGTGCGTCCCTAAGCTGGATTGCGCCGGGGAGCCCCCCTTTCATGTCTGTGTCTCCTCTGACACCCGCTCGCACGTTCTGCCGACATTTGCTGGCGCTGTCTTGACACCGCATGACCGCTAGAGGGAGACGCAGCCCCAGGGAGATTTTAATGAGAGGAAGCAAACCATCCAGCGATCCTGAAACACAAACGGCGCCCACGACGTCCATACCGACTGGCACAACTGCAGGGTCGTGGAGGATGGCTGGCATCCTTAGAAATGAAGGGCAGGGTTCAAGAATGCCATCAGATGGAAAAGAAATGGAGCCAGAGGGGCACCTTATCGAGCCGGACTGTGCTGGCATATTGTGCCAGTCTCATGTCAAAGCCTTCACCCTGCAGCCTTAATGGGCTCGGCTGATGTGTGTCAAGCTGTGTGGCTTGGCGCTTTGCCCATTGTCTGACCCCTTCACCCCTCAGCAGTCTGAGGCTTTGGCTTCTACCAGTCGAGTTTAATGGCTGCCAGTAGAGACGTTCTAGGAGCCTGATACCCTGTCCCAATTCTGGCCACGTGTCACTTTCCAGGGTCCTGAGCAGATGCTGTTCATTGTCACACTTTGATTTCCTTCCTTCTTTATCATTCTGCCAGGCTCAGGCTGTGCCCAAGTGAAGGTGTGGGAGCCCGAGCCTGGCAGTGGTATGCAGTCCTGCCAGAGCTCACCAGCCAACTTTGTCAGATCTCAGTGACAACACCCCATGTCCCCTTGCCTCACATCACTTGGATCGGTGCCATGCCCATCAGTCTTCATTTTGCCTGAGATGCCTGCCAGCTGAGCCCCCTGCCACACCTCAGGACTCTGAGCCAAGCTGTCGGGCACCTGATCAAGTTGAGTTGCTCTGCCAGTTGGCCTTTTGGGCGCCTGAGCCTGTCAGACTGTGGCCTTTCGTGACTTTCTTTCATGGCTCTTGGTTGTCCCCTTCATTGTCTCACAAGTGAAGGTCTGGCAGGCCTCAGCCTGGTGCCGCTTTGCCCACTGGCACTCATTCCCATCTGAGAGGTCCTGTCACGTCTCCTTGTCACATACTGCAGTACCATAGGACTGTTTGTTGGGAGCCTGATCCTGGCATGTCCCCTGATGTCACATATCAGCTCTGTACTCCAAATATGACTTGGCTGACCCTGACAGATCGATGCCCTCACCGCCCACTTGCTGTGCCAACCCACTGGAGTAGCAAGTTTGAAAAATGTGGCAAATGATAGCATGCTCCTGGTGAATGACTTGGGCTAAAAGCGTCGGCTGATACACACCGAGCTGTGAAAAGGTATTTGCCCCCATGGTGGCGTCATCTGTTTGTTTGACACTGCATGTGCCCAAGGTGCCAGCCAACTGTAATGATAAAATTAAAGGGCACCTGACCGGATGAATGACCCTTACTGTGGCTGCTTTAACTAAGCCGACCCCACTCAGTCCCCACAGTGCAGACCCCCAGCATGCAAGAAATTCCTAAAGAGACCACAAAACGAAGTCGTCAAAGACAAACACAGGCAGACCCTCAGCCCCCCGCTTTACTATGGCATCTCCCTGATCCTTCATAAAGGTCAGCTTGGTGCCCGGCTCCCAGGGCACTGCCTCTTAATTGCTAACACATACTCATAAGAGACCCCAGCAGACCCCAAATGACACACCTGAAGCAGAAGGGGGTCGTGCCAACATGGCCAGCCTGCCAAAGTCATCCAAGGGTGCAGCCCGAAATCACCCAGGAAGTCACAAAGGATCCTGAAAAGGCAGAGGGGCACACCGGGCAGAGAGAAGGACCTGCTGGTGCCCGGGCCTTACTGAACAGGGCGGTCACTGCATTCAGGTTGGCACATGGTGGTGCGAGTGGGATGGCGTGGGATGTTACGACGACGTGACATTGCTGAGACACCAGGCAGACGGTCCAGTCCTCCGTCCACAAGTCCACCTCAGGACGGCCAAAGAGAAGCGAAGTGAAAGAAGTGGACGAGGCCAGTGGAGGGCAGACAGGAGCAGCTGACCGCTAGGATGGGGGGCACTTACTTTTTCACAGTCTGATTCTGCTTGGTCACAGCATATCGGCGTCACTGGTAGCCGACCCTGGCTGTTCAGATGTCCCCCTAAGGTCACACTCGCTCACTTGATATTGGGTGCCCGCACCCCCTCCTGTCCTGTGGCTCAGCCTTTCCACCTCCCGCTACAGCCCGGAGTTTCTCCGCCCACCTGAGAGCCCCCCTTATATTTCTGTACTTTTCAACTTTGTCCCCGTCTCCGATCGAGGGTCTCTCAAGTCCCACATGCCTCGCCAGTTTCATTTTCGGTGCCCGTTTCTGATGCCCAGCCTGGCCGTATCCTGCACACTGGCCTTACCTTGTCCATGCCATGGTCCTGCAGCATCGGGTGGCACACACGAGTGCCCTGTGGACCTTCCGAGGTTTGCCGTGGGCAGCTGCTGGTTCTTTCCATTGACGTCACTGTGCCACTTTCAGAATGTGTAACCAGGCAAGCGTGTTGGCGAGACATAACACAGTGCCACCATTTCCACCGGCCCTTTGCTAAGCAGATGACTAAAGTCACAAGCAGGACTGGTGAGGCTGGAGGGCACGACCCGAAATCAGACGGCGGGAGTGCCAGCTTTGTACTCAAAAATAGAGTTTAATCCGCGAAGAGCGCATGAGCTGAATAAGAAATTAAATATATTAGTGTTTACAAAAGGGGCGCAGCGCGGGCAGGGGGCCGAGCCACGGGACCACACACTGTCACCACACCGGACACACCATCCCGGGCACACACGGCCGGCACTGTGGCGGGCGACTCTGAGGCAACGCTGGTTAAGGCTCGGCTTGTGAGGGCAGCCTGGGCACGGTGGGCGCCGTTACCGCGGCTCTTCGGGCTCCGACTTGATGCTTCTCCCCTCGGCCAGGTTCAGCACCCCTCCATTTTCTGAAACAAGACAAAGCGGGCACGGGTCAGATTCTGGCCATGGTACCAGGGGTCTTGTGGACAAGGTGTCTGCCACCCACCTGAGGCCTGCAACTTGCCATCTAAGGAGGTGCCAAACCTCGTGGCACCGCAGGAGAGCGGCTCTGCTGGCATCCTTCCCCCCAAGAGGGGGCGCTGTCGCTGGCGGCTGCTCACCCTCAGATTCAGCGGCTTTTCAGCTGTGGGCCAGAGAGCAGAGCACATACATGTGACACAGGGGGCAAAGGCGCCACCTAGGGCTAGACTGCAAGTTACTCGATTGGCAGAAGTCCACAGCTTGGACATGACCAACCTTTAAGCTCAGCTGGCAGGTCTGGGGACAGGCCGTCATCGGCAGGCTCCTCGATGCCCACCCTCGGGGGGCTCTGTGGCGGGTACCACTCATGCAAGTGCAGCCGGTCCTGGGCAGCTGTCTCCTGGAGGAGTTCCCTCTGGCGGGCCACCAGTCGGTCCAGCTGGATCTGCAGCAGAGAACAGAAGACGTCAAGGGCACGCAATGCCAGGTCAGCGCCTGAACCACTGAGGTGGGTGACAGAGGGTTGGGCTGGGGAGGGGGCGGGCGGCACAGCCCCCTAGTGGCTAAGGTGTGGGACTTGAGCCAGCGACTGAAAGTCGCTATATAGACTGGCCTAATGGGGGGCACATGTCACAGCACTGGAAATCAAACGGAGTGCAGACAGACAGGCGGGCAGAGAGACAGACAGACGGGCAGAGAGACAGACAGAGAGACAGAGCTCACTCGGCTAAGGCGCTATATAAACGTTCAGGACTGTGTGACCCACGCTAGTGGACTGAGAAAGGCGCTATATAGACTGGCCTAGTGGGGGGGGGCACACGTCACAGCACTGGAAATCAAACGGAGTGCAGACAGACAGACAGACAGACAGGCAGGTGGGCAGACAGCGAGACAGACGGGCAGAGAGACAGACAGAGAGACAGAGCTCACTCGGCTAAGGCGCTATATAAAAGTCTCAGTGGACTGAGAAAGGCGCCTTATCTGTACCCAACAAGAGCTTCAGTCCCCGAGTGTGCCATGTAGCGGGCCAATGCCCACGAGAGAAGACTGCACCTGCACATCGGGCGTGGTCGCCTCCTGTCCTCTGGACTTGGTCAGGCTCAGCTGGTCCCGGAGGGCCTCGTGTCGCTGCCTCATGGTCTGCAGGGCCTCCTGGACGTCAAAGAAAACCTCCTGGGAAGAAAGCGACAAGAAGTGGATGAGCCCCAGCTGGGCACAGCACGTGGCACAGGGGCTGGCATCGGAGGGGCTTTGCACAGGTTCAAGCATGGGACATGAGGCTCCCGAGGTCCGAGCGTCACACGGCTCATCCCATGAGTTCAGAGGCAGGCAGGCAGGCCAGCTCCGGGGGTTACAAGGGTCACAAAGGTCACACGCTTCTATTTGGCGGTCTCCAGAGGTGACACTCTACCTCGCTCTTGATCCTCTTGGGCGACAAATCGTCACTTCCTCCGCACCGGGACCTGCGCAAACACATCAGAAAAAGAGCGTTTACAAGAGTGGGAGGCCGAGCTGAGCGGGGGGGCGTATGGCGGTCCCGGGTATCTGACCTGCTGCTCCGGTACGTGTACTTGTAGGTCACCTCCCGTGACACTTGCCGGGCGAGGCCAAAGAGCTCGTCCCTGCGGGTCAGCAGCGCCGTGTCGATCGCACAGAGCTGGGCGGCCGCCTCGTTCACCGTGAGCTGCAAACAGTGGCACAGTCAGGGGAGCAGTGGCGGCCACCGGGTCCGCCCCCGCCCGCCCGCCCGTCCGCCCCGCCTTTCAACGGGACGCACCTCGTGCAGCGTCAGGTGTTTGCCGTCTTTCCTCTTGGAGTCGAAGCGCCCATAGATGGCGCTGAACTTGCGGATCTCCTCCTGCTTCTGCGGGTCGGCGTCGCTCATCTCGAAGATGTGGCCGATCATCTTGGCCAGCTTCTTGTTGCCCCGCAGCAGGTCGCGCACCTCGGCCGGGTCACTCCTCGGCAGGCTCCGCGCCATCCTCTCCACGCACTCGGACACGGACTGCACGGCAGCCACGTCCAGCGTCTCTGTGCCGTCCCGCGGCGACAGGGGTGGGCCCGGGTCTGTCGGAGACAGGCTCTGCTCGCTTTCGGCCGTGCGGTAGCCCGGCCAGAACCTGGCATCGTCGGCCGAGGCCTCCGTCCTACTCGGGCCCACGCAGGCGGCCGCCAGGCACTTGGGGACCTTGACGTGTGGCTCGCCGGCCTCTGGGAGCTTGTAGATGGGGATGCTGCTGACCGGCAAGGAGGTGAGGGGCTGGTTGAACAGCGCGGGGTTGGTCACCCAGTCCCTCAGGGCCTTCTGCAGCCTGCGCACGTGGAGGGGCTTGCTGGCCATGCCCACCAGCGCCATGATCTCCAGGAACTCGTCCTCGCCCGCCTCACACAGCTGCTGCACGTCGTCGCCGCCCTGCTGAATGAAGGCATCAAAGTAGCACAAGAGGTTGGCCCTCTGCAGGATGCGGTAGAGCTGCAGCTCCCCCAAGGTCCTCGGGAGGGAGGCCGCCATTCCCGTCACGATCGGAATCTGCTGGCAGAAAAGATGAGGAGAAAAGCGTCAGGCGCATACCAGAGTCCACCCCGGCGCACCGTAGGCGGCCCGCGACAAACACGGCTTGTTGACAGTGCGGCTGGCGTCCACGGTCATCGGGCACCAGTGGAATACCAATCTGACCTCCAGGAGACCAGCGTCTGGCAAACGGCCGCTAGATGGCGATGCTGAGCTCCTACCTGCAGGCACCTGAGGGCTTTCAGAGCGCCCACCAGGTACTAAGCTTTTAAAAAGCAGTTCACTGTGGGCATCACCCTCCAGTGCCACCCCAACGCCCTGGCGTGCAGCTCTGAGGTGCCCCCTCCTCATCCCGCCAACTCTACTCATGGGAGACCTGCGGATTTGGCCCCGCCCCTTCCCGTGTCCTCACTTAACTCTTTCCTACCCTGCTGGACACCAGACCCTAACCCTCTCCTCTCCCTACAAAGGAGCACCGGCCAGCCCCGGGGGGCACAGGAGAGAGAAAAAAAAAAAAAAACCTCTAAGGTCCAGGGCACTTTACATTTAGGGACCGCATTGTAATCATGGAAGGCGCTATATAAAATATTACCTGGCGTCCCCATCCGCGAGACCTCCTGACACCCCGAGACGGGATCACTGGCACGCTCGCCCAGCCCATATGCCTGCCCTTCGCCGGCTGCACGCGTCGATTTCGAGCGCCTTTCCGCGAGCCCCCCGAGGGCCACTAAAGACAAACGCCCCGCGCAATCCGGACCCACCTCCGGGCCGCCGAGCCGCGCCGCGCCGCTCCTTCCGCTTGTAATGTCGCCGCAGATTCCGTGAGCCCCCTCCCCGGTGGCCGACCCGGCAGGGAAGGGGCGTCGCTGGTCGGGGCCTGGACACACCAGAGAGCGGCCTCGTCTCTGCCGTGGCTCCCGCCGCTGAAGCTGCTGCTGATGCTGCTGGCCGCCGGCTCTGAGGCTCGGGATATTCCGCTCTTGCTTCAGCGCACTCGCACTCCCACGCGGCGGCGTGACGCAGATCCTGGCGTGGGAGGCGGCGGGGCGTGGGAGGCTGCAGCCCGGAATACCGAGCCAGCCGAGCCGGGATGGAGCGGGGGGCAGCGGGCGGCAGCTGGTATCACGCCGCGGTTGTGCGCCTCCCCTCCCACGCATCGCGCCGGAAAGGAAATTCTGAAATGACGACACGGAGCCTCGGAGGCGACGAGCTGGCGGGGAGGGCATACCTGCCGAGGCTTGGTGGTGGTGTGGGGGGCATCTGTGCAGGTAAGGTGCCGAGATTAGGGGCGCTCTGAGGACAACAGCCGACGGGCACCTCGCCCTACTGAACCCTCATCGTGCCCACACACACAATTCAGAGTCCGGCTGAAGGCGCCCACGCAGCTGCGCAGGGCACGCCTCTCGGAGCTGTCAGTCAGCCAAGTGCCCTCTTCAAGACGTCCTGCGTGGTGCCAGCCGGTGCCAGTGAGAGTCTCCGGACGACCCACTTTGGACAAGTACTGGCAATGCCAGCCCCTCTGTGATCTGCACCAGGCTTGCCACATGTTCTGAAGGTCGCCGGCTGTGAAAGGGTTAAGGGGCTGCGGGGGCGGATTAGGGAGGAGCCTCGCGGCAATTACTGCTGACCGTGCCGACCCACACGCCTCTCAGCCGGGATATTTTAGGATCTCACTTCCCACCCTGACCTTCATGCATCTCCCACCAGCTCAGGCGATGGTGGACCAAAAGAGACTGTGCTGCTGTGCCAGAGCCAGCGTGCCCACCTGCTGCTGAGCCTCACCAGCTGCCAGCCTGGGCACACCCTCACCTTGGAGATACTTCAATGCCACTTTTTAAAAAGCTGGGAACGCGCAATCAACAGCGAATGGAAAAATGAGGCTTCCCAGGACAATTAGTGCAGCCTCCCAAAGCGGCACATGCCAGCGGGTGTGTATCATGGTGTGTACGAGACACTGGCAGACTACAACGACAGCCATGGGCCTGCAGGATAAGATGGCCACCTGTGCGTGTCAGCTGGCCCAGCCTGATCCCGCTCTCCTCCCTTGGCCCATTTGTACCGTAAGCCCACTCACTGTGGCACCCAGGCCTGCCCTGATCTCCATGTGCACTCACACTGCCCTACCCTGCTGTCCGAGAGATGCCTGCCCGCTCGGCCTCATCCTTTGTGCCTACTTGTAGCTGCCTGCCAGTTACTTACAATTCCTCCTTCTACAAGATGCCACCCGTCTTGGCAGATGCCAGTCACTGTATGTCAGGCAAGGCAGCCTGGTCATGTACCTGCACCTGCCCAGCCAGTCTGGTCCTGCCGCAGTTCATTGCAATGCCACTCTCCGGAGACGACCTGCCCTCAGTGAGATGCTGCCCTGTTAACGTCGCCCAAGTCCACACTGAAGATCCTTCCTTGCCCACTCAGGCAGATCCTGCTGTCTCTTAGACCCCTGCAGCTCCTCTGTTCCTGCCCCATATGAACCCACCTGTCCACTCAGTCCAGTACAGCCTGGTCTTTCTGGTGCCAGGTCATTGTTTGCCAACTCCCTCCACAGCCAGATCCTGCTCTCTCAGGAGGTGCCATGTCAGCTTATCCCGATCCTCCACTCCGTGAGACGTTGGCTTTTCAGCCTCAGCCTAATTTTCATTTCCAGGAGACATCCATCCACTCTGCCCTGCCCTGCCCTGCCCTGCCCTGCCCTGTAGTCTGATTGGTCCGATTGTCACCTGCCACCTCACCTCAGCCTATGCTTTGAGTCGCCTGATTTGGTACCCAGCAAGTGACACATGGTTAGCTCGGCATGGCCAGCCTGTCGATGGTCTTCTTAATATGCAGATTTGAGCCACTGCACAGTGTGGCAAGGTGACGTGAAGTGTCAGAAAAGCCCCGGCGGCCAACCCCACCACACTTTTTTATGCTCTATCTTGAGACCACCAACTGTGACCTATGGGAGTGTCCATGGCCAGCTAGTCCTTAAGGAGTCCCACTTTCCTCTCCATGTGTTGCTGTCCTGATGGGACGACAGGTTAGGGCTGTGCTGGGCTAATAAGGACATGTGCCAAGGTGGGCTGTAGGTATCCTACTACGGGTCACGGGCAGACCCTAAGGAAGTGAGTGGACGAGTCCGCCCACAGAGTGAGCCACAGAGCATCCAGCAAAGGTTTTATAAGAGCCAAATCACAAAAGATAAAGAGTCGAAGTGACACCAGTGGCACCTGACGTGGCAGATTAGTCAGCAGATGGGCCATTTGAGGCGGGGTGAGAAAGTCGGGGTCAGCAGAGGACATTGTGACCGGCTCAGCAGTTTCGACCGTGGCATGGCTGGTGCTGCCAGGTATTTTGGTGATTTTCATACACTGCAGTCTCCAGAGGTCACTCAGAAAGGTGACACTGAGTGGCAGTTCAGCAGACAGGAACGCCTTGTTGATGTGAGACATCAGAGGAACGGGCAGAGGAACGGGCAGAGGAACGGGCAGAATAACTCAGAGAAGCACAGCCAGCTGTAATGAGCAGACAAGCATCTCCAGGCGGGTGGCCTATGACAGCAGAAGACCACCTTGCGTTCCGCTCAGGCAAGCACACAAATGCAGGGGCTGCAGCGGGCACAGCCTCACCCACTCAGGACAGTTACAGTCCGGAAAGTCGTAGCCTGGTATGAAGCACGGGGGGGATTAGAAGAAGTTCAGCGAATACCAAGTGGGGGCAAAGAAAAAACATAAAAGAGGAAGCTGGTCGAGTGACAGAGCGTGGCGGAGAAACTCAAAAGCTCAGGTTCACAAAGTCACACAGCGCCTGAAATAAAAAAGAAATGATCAGATCTGAAAGTCGCCGTGAAAAGGGGAATCGTAGCCCACCGTCTATAAGATTATTAGGGTACAAAAAAAGGGCAGGCAGTGGGGGAGAAGCACGAAAAGTCAACTTGAATCTCGACATTTCCACTTTAATCACGTAGTTTAGTTTGTCATTAAAGTAGAACGTCGTAAACGTCATCGTAACTGAAGTCGCACATTAAATGTTTTGTATTTGATCTTCTTTGTGCTCTGTGTGTCCATCACTACCTGCTTCTGTTCTTTCTCTTCCTCCGACAGGACACAAAATCCGTGACATTCGTGACATTGCAGCTCTCTGAATAACTCAAATACTGAGATGTATACGTGATGTCATTGTCATGATGATAGGAGTTACTAAACACGGGCACACGGTGGCGCAGTGACTGTTCATGTCTCACGTGAGATGTTTGCTGCGCCGTGCGTGACCTTCGATGAAATACTTCACTGCAGCAGGTCTGTCTCTCTCAGACGTGCTGACCTCCAATTCCTGGCCTTCCTTTTCTTTCTCCAAACAGCCAATCGCCACACAATCAGCTCAGTGATGAACGTTAAGCCATCTGTAAGCTGAGAACGACGATTCTTCAGATCTTTAAAGGAACATTGAAATATCTTCGTAGTACGTGTTGAATTATTCTGTCCATCTACCCTTCCAGTGTCACACCAGCAGGAATACAGCGTGAGGTAGGATCAAACCGTGAACGGAGCGCCAGATCATCGCTAGCACTGCGGCACCGTGTCCTCACATGTTTAATTAACAATACAGATTATTTAAATGAAGTTGAAGTTTTATCTATATAATATAATCAACATATTTTGCTGCATTTCATCTTAATAATGATCTCGTCATCATATGTGAATTTATAAAGTGGCTCAGCTTGTGTGATGTTCTAACTGTATCTCAAGTTTCCAGTGAGGTGATTGTACTCATAAGTCCTCACAGGTCTACGAGGAGCACTCGATGGCTGACTGAGTGCGTTTAGAGCTCTTGGGGTGAAACTGTTTGTGAACCGCGAGGTCCGTACAGGAAAGGCTCTGAAGTGTTTGACATACGAGAGCAGTTCAAATAGACTGTGTGCATGGCTGAGGCGGCGTGTGCTTGATGCTGTATCCTGATAATTCTCTTTGTGATCAGCTGTTGTGATTCCCACTCAGATACAGTGATATAAATACTCCGAGTGGTGCAATGAGACTAATATGGAGAAAGACAATTCACTGTGACAACACCTAAGGGCAGCAGCTGAAAGAAGAAGAAGAAGGTGCAGTGAGAGTAACAACACTAAAGCAGTTCTGGTATTTAGAATAGTTTGCCCAATCTGTGTGTTACTGGTTAATCACAATCAAATACATTTAATTAATAAACAATATGCGGTTAATTTGAGTGTATTTATAAAGCCACGACAAGGATGAGGATCTAAGAAAAGAAAGATAAACCACACAGGAACAGTAACACTGCTTTGACGCTGGGCGCCGCCAGTTTGCAAAACCGAGTGCAGAACTTGTGTATGCCAGGGTATGAGCTACCGTGGCGATGTGCGTGGCTTTATGCCAAGTTTAGGTTTTATACATCGCGATTTGAACGTGGACACGGGCGTATGCAACATGTTTGTGTGTACGCACCGTTTATACATGAGGTCCCAGGCATGTGATGGTGTGGTGCTGTGGAGGATGGCACACTTTGGACCCATTAATGCCAATCAATCATCAACTGAATGCCATGACCTTTCTCAGTGTGTTCTTCTAATGGCTATGTGATAATGTGCCATGTCACAAAGCAAAAGTCGTCTCAAACCGGATTTGTGAACATGACAAGGACTTCTACTTTAATGACAAGGAGTTCAACAGAGCATCTTTGAGATGTGCTACAAAAGGCACATAAATGGGCAGCTGACAGACTGGCACAAACTGGGATGGGATGGCATGAAATCAACACGGACCAGAAACTCAAAGGTAGAGCTGAGAGGCCCTGCCCAGCGGTGGCACCGTGCATTTGCTCAGTGAGCACGTTTGTAGAGCCCAGTTCTAATCATTGGCTCCTTGTAATGTGGTCCCTGGGCTGAGAGGGCACCCCCATGGCACACACTATGCCAGTGATAAAGACACCAGCTCAACTACAGAGCTGGGCATACAAACGCTTCATGAATGTGTTAGCAAGTGTGCCCGAGCTCACCAGGTTTAAAAATAAACCCATCTTGTTTATCCTGCTGATTCCCTGAATTGGTCAGCTCAAGATGCCCTGATTGCCCTCCTCATTTACTTCTGTAAAGCGTAACGCCAGCACGATGACTGTGCTGTGGTGCCCCTCTGCCCACCTACCTTAACTGAGAACAAACCACAGTGTCCAGTAGGGGCTGGGTGGTCTCGTGGCCTTGGGACCCCCAGTAGATTTTGGGTTTTTTACTTTATTCTTTGTTACTTAGTGTTGCCTAATCTCATTTTTAGATCTTGTAAAGCACTTTGAACTTCACCATTTGTATGAAAACGAGCTACAGAAAGAAATGCTGTTGTGAAACAAAGGAACGGCGACATACTGCCGGAGGTTTTCACAAATCAGAGATCGCCAGACGAGCAGGTTTTACTCATTTCAGTTGTCCGTAATGCTTGTCTGCCTATCAACTTAAATAACTGGAATTATAGTTTAAAAGTTCTAAAACAAGGATGTCCATTGCACCGTTTAACTTTCTCAGTGCCGCTACCTGTTATTAGAAGCAATGGAGTAAAATCGATGATCCTTTACATATGAAGTCTTACAAGACCTAATAAAACACCCTGAATGACTTTAAACGTCTTGTGATTTTTAAGAGTTTGAACATTTGCTATCTGCACAGTAACCAAGCAAACGCCCCAGCCATTCCTCGCCCCTTCACATTTCTGGACACCTAACTGGCTCCGATTTTGAAACTCCCTTCTCTCGCAGGATCCACTGGGGACACCTGGCCAGTCTACCTCGCCATTTAAACCTCCGATTGATGAATGGAGCAGGGATTTGTCAAACGTCTAAATGTTCTTAACCTTAATGCATCAACTAACAAATTCACTACAGGCAACGAAGAAGCACCAGAGTTAACCTGCTATGTACTTTTGTTTTGGTCGAAGATAAAACTTTACCAGAAATTGCATCAAAGACAACAGCAAACTCACATGCGGTTAGCGGGACGCGCCGAGTCTTCACCAGAGCAGCTCAGCGGCACTGCGCGCCTGCCTTCTACTGTGACGCATGCGCAAGAGCGGCGGGCAGCGCACATGCTCACTGGGGAGGCGCGTGACGACGTCATTTCCTGTAACCAAGGAAGCGGTCGTTCGCCATGGTTTGAATGCCGCGGGAGACATGGTGGTGGTCGCAGTCCGGTGGGCCGCCGCTGGGTTGATGTTGTGGGTGGCGGCGACGAGCTCTGTATCCGGCTACCCGGTCACAGGTAGGTGCTGTCGCCTGTCCGAAGGGGATGGCGGGCCGTCGCGGCATTTCCGGATTCTTGTGCCCGCTCTCGGGCTGAACTGTCACTCTGCTCTGTTAAAAAAAAAAAGCGACGCTCGTGTTTAAAGTGCGGGAGAGCTGAGGGGCAGCAGCCTGCCGGGGTGGCACCCTTTCTCCCCACTTGCTGTGCCTGCCGACCGGCCGGCCGGCGGCAGGTGCCTTCAGTTTCTGGTGTGTTAGCCTCGCTGAAGCCGGGCGGGAGTGGATTGTGCTTGAAACTGGGTGAGGACGGTTAGGCAGCTCACCGAGTGTCACATTTGTAAACCAAGCCGACGCCTCGTGAAGGTGGGCTCTCTGATTTTGAACTGCAGAGGTGGTCTCGTCCGGCTGGTTTGACAGGCAGCAAGAGATGAGTTGTCGCAACGCTCCATAAGAGGCTTTTAGGCAAACGTCTGTGTCGCCATTGCACCTTTAAAAACAACCAACCTGCTGCCATGGAGAAACCTTCCGGGAGCATCAGATTGTACTTTGGCAGACGAGGGCTGAACGCCAACGATGTGATGTCGCAGGCGCGCGCTGCACGTGATCTCCGTTGTTCAGCGTTCTGATGATCGTCGGTGTGAACTTTTAAGAACTGCCATCTCTGTTCATGAAAATATCAACTGCAAAATATGCAGTCCAAGTAAACGACGTGTCGCACTGTAGACAGAGAAGATGACGGAGAGCCGCAGGAGATGCCGATTTCAGGACTCGGAGCTCCACAATCAACACATCTCCCTACAGACACCAGTAAAATCAGGGAGAAGGCTGCACACCATCACCTTCTGACTGAATAGCTAAAGAAGTTTATCCTTACTGCCTAATTGGCACGGTGGCGCAGTGATAGCGCTGCTGCCTCGCAGTAAGGAGACCAGGGTTCACGTCTTGGGTGCTCCCAGTGTGGAGTTTGCATGTTCTCCCTGAGGCTGATGGTGTCCTCCCACGATCCAAAGACGTGCATGTCTGGTGAAGTGACGATCCGGAGCGTGAGTGTGTGTGCTCTGTGATGGACGGCCCTCCTGTCCGGGGGTTTGTTCCTGCCTCACGCGCTATGCCAGCTGGGATAGGCTCCAGCAGACCCCCATGACCCTGTTCTAGCTAAGAGGGTTAGAAAATGACAGACTGTCTATTTGGAAATGCAAACGTGACACAGTAAGAGATCTTGAAATATCAGTTGTCACTGCAGTTCTCCATTATAATTGCCCAGACGGTGGAACATCTGTTACATACCCTGATGTTTTTATTGCATTTTGAAAGTTCAGATACAGCGTAACTATGTAAGGACACTTGGTTACATTGTAATTCTATAAAGTGTGGAATAAAAATGACAACTGAGTAATTAACTATAGCGTTACTTTGTATTACACAGTAAGTATGGAGTAATAACTCGTAGTTACACTGTGCTTATACAGGTAATTACATAGTAGTTACAGTGTAATTATGGACACTTAATGTAAAGCGTTACCCGAATGAATAACTAAGTTTCAGTAACCTTCTGCTACTGAGCTTCTGAATGGATAAGCACAGTTTTAGCTTTTTATTTTCTCCCAGCGTCAAGTCTTTAGTTCGGTTTCTTTTACTCTCGCCCCGAAACCCCAGTGGATGGTTTAAAATGCACGGACTGGACCAATTGGGGGCGACTGTTTTAGAAAGAAGCTCTGTGAGTGGAGCCTTTACAGTGCAGGGTTTCACCGCAGTTCGCCTCACACTTTTTAACGGGTTGTCCCCTGGCGTGTGTTGTCATTTGAGAGTCACGTCTGGCTTTGCGATACCCAATGGGTGCTGACGCTTTAGTGTTAGTGACGGAGGGCCAGCGGTCTGCTTTCTGTTTCAGAGAGAGAGAAACTTGAACATTCTAAAAGGACGTCACAGGGTCATCGCCGCAGACACAAGGGGCTCGAATACACACATAACAAGAATAATCAACACCGAGATCAACCAAGTCATGGAGTGTCAAATGACTAGAAATTCACATGCTTATCAGTTACAATGCCACGGGCCAGGACGTCGGGCACTGGCACACTGTGTTGCCTGTTAAGATGTCTGCTGGAGCAGCCCAGTACCAGTCAGCACACAGAAGGGCACAAGACCACCCACCTTCTTATAGAGCCCGATGGCACAGCTATCTCGGTTCGTTTCTAAATGTGCTTCTCTGTTTAGCCAGAACCTCATACAGGGGGTGACAGTCTTGTCCAGGATCGTCGGCAGCTCCAGGAGTGACCGTCTCTTCCACCACATCCCCCCGTGAGTCCAGCCTTTTTAATGAGTTAATTGAGTCTGCTGGCATCGTTGGCACGAAGACCTTTTGCTCAGACCACTACAAACTTCTACGAGTGGCCTGCATACACCAAACAGCCTCCGATACGAACTGAGGGCAGACCAGGGGTGACCCTCGTGAAGTCTACCATTGTCTGCTTTGTCTTTCTGGTGCTGAGCTGCAGGCGGTTGAGTTGGCACCTCCACTACTGTGTGCCCTGCTATTCATTCTCCTGCTCACCGCAGAAACGCCCGGCTCTGGTCGTGTCAGCAGATGATGCGATTCAGGATCTTCTGTGTCTGTCAAGTGCTCGGGGTTGTCTGTCCGCCAGCCCCTCACACACCCCGTGCCTTTGAAGGCCGATCTCGGTCTCAATTGGCACACACAGCACAGCCCAAGATTTGCACGTCCAGCACACAGCAGTCCTCCTCACCTGGCAGGATGCGCGGTTGACATGAAAACTACAGCCGAGCGAGGACGCCGCTTGTCAGGCACAAAGACAGCAGAGAGATGCGGGTGCGACGCAGCTCAGACTTCATATTGAAACACGACGTCGAGCCGAGAGGAGGAGCGCCACACACGCCCGCCATTGACAGCGAAGCACATTCCACACGGCAGTGACGGCCACCTGTTCAAGGTAACACTCCGCTCACAACACAAAGGCATATAAACTCCATTTGACTACACGAAAACAACCCAAATCCGTGACTGGGGGTCTTCATCGGCCACGGCGAGACAGCAAGGAACTGCCACACGTACCAGTGAAGTGAAAGGTCAGCCTGAGCTAACGAGGCTAAACGCCTTCGGCGTATCAACTGCTCCATGTGCTTTACAGTCGGCTGCTATGGTGCTGCACCCAGGAGGACTCGCGCTGACGTGGGGTGACCTCGCTTGTGTGGACGAAGCACTAAGACAGACAGGTTTGTGGCCTGAAAATACAGACGGCTGTGCTTCTGCGCTTCCATACATCCTCGCGCCCAAACCTTACAGACAAGCCGAAGGAGAACGCGGACCACCTGCACAGACATCTGTCCCTTTGCTGCAGGGGTCGCCCCTTTGACAGGAAAGGACAGGACGGGGTTTAACGGTTCGCTGCACTCTGGCGTTGCTCTGCCTTTGTGTTTTCCATGCGATTTATCTTTTTGTCAGTTAAAGGTTTCTTGTGTTTGGGACTTCATTTTCAATTGCCTTTTATTTGGGGACCGGAGGGGCACATACACCCCGTCAGTGGCTCCTTTTCTTTGCCACCCACTGATTGACCCCCAGCACGTGGTGCCTGCGTGTTCGGAGTTCATAATCGGGCTGATCATTGGATCTGTTTAATTCAGGACCGGCCGGGGGTCCTCATGTTCAGCCAGTTCTCGTGTCTGAAGGCGCCAGTGCTGCTCGTCGGCTACACGGGTCTTCAGCCCCACGGACTGCTCTGCCAGTTAAGCAAGTCCGCTCGCTGTCCAGGACACAATGGCTGTATGGTGTTGAGACTTCCACAAACGATATCCTCACCCTGATGTTCTCCTTTCACTTCTCAAGGCTGCACCGACCTCCGAGTGAACAAACCTGTCGCCGAGAGTGGAGAGAAATGCTTCTGCCTCGACTCTGCGCCCCCGGGCTGGGCAGACCTCTGGTCGACCTTTCAGGTAAGCCGGGCACAAGTTGTTCACCTTGTTGGTCTTTCACTACACAGGTCGGTGGCAACAAAACTAACCGGCCAAGCGACCGGGAATCTCTCTGTCTTAGGGTTTTAGTGAAATGCACGTCTGTTTTACGTTGACCAGTTCATGGCATGCACATCTGCAGATAAAGAAAAGCACATCTGTTACAGAGTGCAGCACACCCAGTCACCCCTGCCAAGCTGTACTGCGATGAGAAATCTCAAAGACGAGTCCAACTTTGTGGTCGTATTCAAGTACAAAGTACGTAGGAAACGATGCAAAGCAGCGATAGCAGCACACAAAGACCTGGCATGAGTCACACCTTGAAAGCGACAGCACCGTGCCACTCATTTACAGACGAGGTCCATATAATCGAGTAAACATAAGCCTGTGGACTGTTACAGGACAAGAGTACAACATGAGTCGTCACAAGCGCTGCGAGCGAAGTCCCACTTCTCGTTTACAAGAGCCCATCAAAGCCATCCTCTGCCAGTCAGAAGTGCAGCGAACAAGAGACCGATCTCGAGCGCCGCGCAGATCAGAGGGAGGTGGGCAGCTGGGGGTTACACTTGGAAGTGAGGTTTAATGCCACGCTGGAGTGGCGTCTCCAGATGCCACTTGATTAATGGACAGACCTTGCTGGGCTCCATTTGCGTTAATCAGTTAGTTTCCCAGTAGTTTGTTCTCCTGTCCGTTTAAACAAATCTGTCTGTCTGTGTTTTTATGATGTAATTAGCCGTTTGTAAGGTTTGTATTGGCCGTTTCCCTGAGATCCGTGTCCAAGCGCTCGCTGCGGAGCACCACACACAAATACACTGAACTGAATTTAGTGCCAGAAGTCAAGGCGCCTGCTGAATTGCTGGTGGCATTTCAAAGATACCAGGCAGCTGAACCGGTGCCAAGGTAGCTCCGTCGCAGAGTTTTCTTCAGGTCAGGGCATTGGTGGCAACATTCAAAGTCCTTTCACTTGGTGAAACACTTAAAAACACAAATGGTCTGAGGCTGATATGCTATCTGTCCAGATATCGACGTGTGCAGACTTTGAGCACGCAGTAATGATAAAGAGATGCCACGAGACCTCTGGCAGCACGAGTGACGGCAGCTGACACCCATACTGGAACTGTGGTAGGCAGCCCTGGGAAACGTGGTGGGTGGACAAAGAAGGTGCACTGCGACACGTCTGTGTAACTAAATATCGAGATGTGAAAATACAAAAAGAGCAGGAATCCAAAGTGAGCGACTCGCCACATGACAACGCATTTGCTTTGTAAGTAACGGAACCTCGCAGCGCAACTCTAGGCTTAGAAATCGTCTTGTTGAAACGGCCATGGAGTCCTCAAAGTAGAATTTTAAATGTATGTGTTGCCGACTGCAGCCTGTGATTACGGGCTCAGTGGGCGACTAGACGGTGACTTGCAGAGTGTCCTTTAAGGCCGCACCTGTCAAAAGCCGTCTACTTGGCGGCCCCTTGACTGATTTTGACATCACCGATGAACCTCTCAATAATTCAAGCCTATCAACAGAGACCACACTTACAAAAACTCCCTGGACAGAGGAAGACTGGCATTAGCTCTGCCCAGTGAAGGAGGCTGACAGCCTTGTAACACAGTGTCACACACACGTGCATGGGGGGCCGTCTAAGGGCTTAGCGGAGGACAAGAAGCAGAAGCAGAGGCAGGGGTTGATGAACTCCACTAATGCCTTTTCTCCCTCTTCCACAGACCACCAGAAGAGAAGCTCCGCCCACTCCCGTTCACAGACCGCGCCATCCTGCAGACGTCACTTCCGCCTAAAACCCGCCCGCTCCGTTCTGGACTCACTCCTTCGTGACGTCTCACTTCTTGCTTTTTTTTTTTTTTTGTGATAATGTAACGAGTGGACCCCCAAACCTTTCTAATTGTTTTTGTGTCTTCTACAATAGCAGCTTTTGTTTGTGCTTTTCTTCAGGTAACTGCGCAGTCAAATGAGGACGATAACCTAAAGATTCTGCTTCCTGTTGAAGATGCCGATTGCAGATACCCGGAGACATTTGCTGTCTTTGTACAGTGCATTAGATGGCATTACTTGCCACCTCCCAGGCCAAACCACACAGTGTCCCGGAGTGTCGCCTTTATCGATGAGCCAGCCTGCTTCAAAGTCCTCCCTTTTAAACTACGATCCAGCTACACTGTGCTCATCCATGGCAGAAGTGAGTCAAGAATGTCGTTGAGCTGACGGGCCGTTTGTGGTGAGCATCCAGCTGCTCCACCTTTACACTTGACCCCGGCGGGCACTTTGTGGCTCTTAGCCTTTTATTTGAGCCCAGAATGTGACAAACAGTTTGATTTCAGTCAAGTACAGTGGCATGCAAAAGTTTGGGCCCCCTTACTTAAAACGTCAATTACTATGAACAGTTAAGTGAGCAGAAGATGAACTGATCACCAAAAGGTGACGTGTTTCTTTAGGATTTGAATTAAGGTGCAAAATACAAAAAAAAAAAAATGCAAAGGGCAAAAGTTTGGACCCCTGACATGGTCAGTAAGACCCCTTTGGTGAGCATCACAGCTTGTAAGCACTTTTTGTCTTTTGTTTCTCTTTTTTCGCCCATTGGTCTGTCATTCTGTGAGATTCCTGGGCCGTCTTTGCCCGGCCTGCTCTCTTCAGATCTCTCCACCGATTTTCAATGATGTTTAGGTCTGGGGCTCTGAGGGCGCCCCTGAGGTTTTCCATTGTAGATTTTGAGGTGTGTTTCGGGTCATTATCTTGTCGTAGGACCCATCCTCTTTTTAACTTCAACTTTGTTTTTACAGACGGTGTGATGTTTGCTTCCAGAATTTGCTGGTATTTATTTGAATTCATTCTTCCCACTACCAACGACACGTTCCCTGTGCCACTGGCTGCAACACAAGCCCAAAGCCTCATCGATCCACCGCCATGCTTCATAGTTGGAGACGTGTCCTTTCCCTGGAATTCAGCCCCCTTTGTTCTCCAAACACACTTTTACATGTTGTGGCCAAGAGGTTGTAGTTGGACTTCATCAGCCCAAAACGCGTGAGGCTCATTCAGATGTCCAACTTCAGGCGCTGAATTTTGTGGTTAGGACGCCGACCCTACCATGAAGGTCTTGTTTGTTCAGGTGTCGCTGCACAGTAGAACAGAGGACCACCACTCTAGAGTCTGCTAAATCTTCCTGAAGGTTGGTTTAGTTGCCTTTCTACCAATCCAATGAGCAGATCTCCCAGAAAGTTTTCTTGGTCTTCCAGACCTCCGCTTGACCTCCATTATTCCTGTTAATGGCCATTTCCTAATAACATGCTTAGAGGAGCCCATGGCTGCTGATCGTTGGTTTGAGGAGTCTTGAGAATTCATACAGCTTTACACTTTCACCACCTAACAATGACTGGGAACAAGCCATAGTCCTAACGAGTGAATGAAGATCTGAGACCTCAGATATCTTGGGGTGCCCAAACTTCGGCATGGGGCTCCTTTCCTGTTTTCATTGTACAAAATAAAAACAATGCACTAATCGAGCATAAAATCCAGAAAGGAAATGTGTCCTCTTTACCTGATGAGGTCGTCACTTAACTATTCACAGTAACAGACGTTTTAAGCAAGGGGGGCCCAGACTTTTGCTCGCCACTGCAGATCTCCAGTGCAGTAGTAAGAACAGTAGATGGGTGTGGTGCCACCTCTTTGCCCTCTCCTTGACCCCTGACCCGTGGCTGTGTTGTCTTTCAGAGCTTGACGTGAGTCACTTTGCGACATTTGCAGCTGGAGTGTTCCTGTTGTTCCGCGCGGGGGACCTGTGCAGGTAGGTGGCGCTCTCTTTGTTAGACGAGGAACTGCACTTTGGTAATTGTACTGATTGGCTTGCACATGAATGGGTTTTGGCAGGAGTGCGGCGCTCTGTTATCTTACTGGGATCTGCTTGGGTGTTCTGTCGCCAGCCGCTTTCCTACTGCTTGTGTTCAGGAGCAGAATACCGGCGGTAAGTAACCACTTCTTTATTCCTGTTGGTCGCTGCGTCTCTTTGCTTTGCTATACACAGCAGCAGGGCGCATCACTTGTTTTCCTCTCCTCCATCTCTCAACGCTTGTCATATAACATTTTAATGAAAGTCTTCAGACCCCCCCTCACTTTTGTCACATTTGGTTTTTTGTCAGCACCCCAGAATGACCAAGCAAAACAGGATTTTAGAAATGTTTGCAACATATTACAAATAAACTGAAATTTCACATTGACACAAGTTAGTATTTAGACCCTTCATTCAGTTCTTGGATTTGAGGTGACGAGTGTCACTCACCTGGGGCCTCGTGCATAACGTCGTGTGTAGAATTCACACTAAAACATGGCGTACAGACAAAAGCAGAAATGTGTGTACGCAAAAAAAAAATCCAGATGCATAAATCTGTGTGAACGCCAACTTCCACGTTCTTCTGCTCCATAAATCCCGGTCAGTGTGAAAAGTAACGCACATGCACGTGCCTGCTGCCCGCTCGTCTCCTCCCAGAATGACGCCTCTTTGAATATGCAAATCAATATAAATAGCCCTTAAGCTCAGCTTCTGTGAAAATGCAACGGCAAAAGCACGAGGGAAAATAGAAGAATTTCAGCAAATACCAAGTGGAGGCAAAGGAAAAACGTAGTATTTGTTGGTTTAAACAGTGGAATAAACAACAAAAGGAAGTTGATCGAGTGACAGAGCGTGTCGGAGAAACTCAAAATCTCAAGCTGACAGTCGCACAGTGCCCAAAATAAAAAAAAAAAAAGAAGTTGTCAGATATCAAAGAAAAGGGGAGTCGTAGCCCACCGTCTGAGTGTCATGAAAGATTATTAGGGTACAGAGAAAAAAAAAATAGGCACACAGTGTGCAACAAAACTCAAAATGCCAACTTTAATCTCGAAATTTCAATTTTAATCACGTAGTTTATTTTGTCATTAAAGTAGAACATCATAAACTTCATCATAACTAAAGTCGCACGTCAAATGCTTTGTTTTGTATGTGATCGTCAATGTGCTCTGTGTGTGTCAATCACTACGTGCTTCTTAAACCGGCTTTCTCTTCCTCCGACATGACACAGAATCCATGACATTCATGACATTACAGCTCTCTGAATAATTAAAATACTGAGATGTATACGTGGTATCATTGTCATGATGATAGGAGTTAAAACATGTTATTAAAAATGGGGACACGGTGGCGCAGTGATAGTGACGAGTTGGCGCCCCGTCCAGTGTTTGTTCATGTCTCACGTGAGATGCTTGCTGCGCGGTGCACGACCTTCGATGAAATACTTTACTGCAGCAGGTCTGTCTCTCTCTCTCAGACGTACAAACCTCCAATTCCTGTCCTTCCCTTTCTTTCTCCAAATACCCAATCGCCACACAATCAGCTCTGTAATGGACGTTAAGCCATCTGTAAGCTGAGAACGACAATTCTTCAAAACTTTTAAGGAACATTGAAATATCTTCGTAGTACGTGTTGAATTATTCCATCCATCTATCCTTCCAGTGTCGCACCAGCAAGAATACAGCGTGAGGCAGGAACAAACTGTGAAGGGAGCGCCAGATCATCGCTAGCACTGCGGCACCATGTCCTCAGATGTTTAATTATCAACAATACAGATTATTTAAATGAAGTTAGTTTTATCTGTATAATATAATCAACATATTTTGCTGCATTTCATCTTAATGATCTCGTCATCATATGTGAATTTATAAAGTGGCTCAGCTTGTGTGATATTCCAACTGTATCTCAAGTTTCCAGTGAGGTGATTGTACTCATAAGTCCTCACAGGTCTACGAGGAGCACTCGATGGCTGACTGAGTGCGTTTAGAGCTCTTGGGGTGAAACTGTTTGTGAACCGCGAGGTCCGTACAGGAAAGGCTCTGAAGTGTTTGACATACGAGAGCAGTTCAAATAGACTGTGTGCATGGCTGAGGCGGCGTGTGCTTGATGCTGTATCCTGATCATTCTCTTTGTGATCAGCTGCTCCGAGTGGTGCAATGAGACTAACAGGGAGAAAGATGATCTGCTGTGACAACTCCTAAGGGCAGCAGCTGAAAGAAGAAGAAGAAGGTGCAGTGAGAGTAACAACGCTAAAGCAGTTCTGGTATTTAGAATAGTTTGGCCAATCTGTGGACCATTACATTGTTACAGGTTAATCACAATCAGATGCATTCAACTAATAAACAATATGCGGTTAATTTCAGTGTATTTATAAAGCCGCGTCAGGAATGTGGATCTAAAAAAGAAAGGGTAACCACACAAGAACAAAAGCACTGCTTTGACGCTGGGTGCCACCAGTTTCCAAAACCGAGCAGAGAACTTGTGTACGCCAGGGATTGAGTTGGTGTGAAAATGTGCGTGGCTTTACGCCAAGTTTAGGTTTTATACATCGAGATTTGAGTGTGGAAACGGGAGTGCACAACATGTTTGTGTATACGCACTGTTTATACCTGAGGCCTCTGGAGTTGGCGATTTTCTGCCCTTCCTCTCAGCAGATCCTCTCAAACTCTTTCAGGTTGGATGGAGACCACCAGTGGACAGCTGTCTTCAGGTGTCTACAGAAATGTTTGATTAGGTTCAAGTCTGGACTCATCTCGAGGACACTGACAGAGTTGTCCCTGTGCCACTCCTTGGCTTTGTGACACGTAGGCCAAGCCTCCTTAAGGATCTCGCTCTGCTTGGCTCTGTTCACTTGCCCTCAGTCCTGACTCGTCTCCCAGTCCCTGATGCTCGATCCTTGGGGTGGTGTGGTGCAGGACATGAGCAGTGCCTGCTTTCCTCCAGACAATTCAGGTTTGGTTTTATCAGACCAAAAATGTTGTTTTTCACCGTCTGAGAGTCCTTTAGGTGTGTTTATATGCGCACACGTAACCCAGTTGAACAAGTCATCCTCTGGAGTTCTCCTTTGGCAAAACACTGTGATGTCATTAAACTGTGCAAAATAAATAAAGAGTTAAACGTCGTCATTGGCCGCCATGGAAGTGAAACCAAACGCGAGGCCTGCGCTCACGTGTGTGTGTTTTGTAGGTACGGGTAGTCCTTCTTGTGCTCTGAAGTAAGCTGGCATTTCACACCCTGAACCTGAGCGCCCGATGATTCGCAGCATGAACACTGAGCCCTGCACCGCCATTTCAACATTTCTGTAGCCAGATCCAAACTAAACCTTATTAACACCTGACCCTTTGTTCTTAATATTTCTCTGTTTAGCGGATTGCACACAGCACACTATTTTCTCCGCACAGGGCTGATAAACTGGTTTGTGTGGGTCTCGCTTTACACTCGGCTCTGCTGTGATAAGAACGGCAGTACTTTTACTTCAATCAAATGAGTCGAGTGTTGTTTTGGGTACTCGTCACTTTAAAGAGTACTCTGACTACGTGTCGCGCACTCCTTTTAACACGCCACCCCGACATTGTGCTGCTGGGGTTCAGCCAGCTCATCGGCAAACATTTATCACTTTCTGAAATATCAAGATGGATTATTTCAACCATAAGAAGGAAAAATGTGATCACCTCTATGGACGCCGAAAGGGAGTGCAAAGCTAAGCACATACACAGAGTAGAGTCCTTAAGTGGGACCTGGCTCAGGGTTTACATGGCCGGGTTATTGGTAGAGTAGTCTACGTCTGTTCACCTGGCTTCACTAACTGGAATACGAGTTCATGTGGCATTTTAGACAGCGTCTGTCAGTGACTGACCGGCTTACTAAACCCACCGAGTGCCGATCCGCAGAGCGGGCTGCACCGGCGCCCAGGCTCAAGTGGCCCAGCTGAGGCCCTCCATACCTGTTGGCTGTTTTTAAGAATTTTGCTGAAATCCTCTTTAATTTGTCACTTGATGAGGGAAACGAGAATTGAAATGCTTTTAGCCCCAGGCTGCAGCAGAACCGAATATGAACAAAGGGCAGGGTCTGAAGACTTTGGGAATGCGCTGCGTAGTGTTACAAGAGTCGGCATGGCGAGAAGTCGAGCAAAGTGACCCTGCTATTGGCGAACGAAAAAGATTACAATATGCCAGCTTTCCAGGCGAGATGAGTTACCTCAAACTGGCATGTTGTAATCTTTTTAGTTCGCCAACAACAGGGGTCACTTTGCTTGACTTCTTACTACATTCATAATGGTTATGTACAGCACCCTGGCACTCCAGACATACATCAATCTGTGGGATATTGCTTTGGTTTACTGCACGTCTAGACAACTCTTTGTTTTTTGTAAGTACATTACGTACAGTTGTGTATCCTGGAGGAGCCAATCACGAGGGTAGAACTGGCAGCGACTGGAATTGACAAGAAGAAAAAAACACAGGCCTGAACTGTGATGGCAGCAGCTGGCATCCTTTAGATAGATAGATAGATAGTGTGAATGGCACTATATAATACGATGGATAGATACAGTGGTGTGAAAAACTATTTGCCCCCTTCCTGATTTCTTCTTCTTTTGCATGTTTGTCACACAAAGTGTTTCTGATCATCAAACACATTTAACCAATTAGTCAAATATAACACAAGTAAACACAAAATGCAGTTTTTAAATGATGGTTTTATTATTTAGGGAGAAAAAAAATCCAAACCTACGTGGCCCTCTGTGAAAAAGTAATTGCCCCCTGAACCTAATAACTGGTTGGGCACCCTTAGCAGCAATAACTGCAATCAAGCGTTTGTGATAACTTGCAATGAGTCTTTTACTGCGCTCTGGAGGAATTTTGGCCCACTCATCTTTGCAGAATTGTTGTAATTCAGCTTTATTTGAGGGTTTTCTAGCATGAAGCGCCTTTTGAAGGTCATGCAGGTCATAGCATCTCAATTGGATTCAGGTCAGGACTTTGACTAGGCCACTCCAAAGTCTTCATTTTGAGGTGGATTTGCTGGTGTGTTTTGGGTCATTGTCCTGTCGCAGCACCCAAGATCACTTCAGCTTGAGTTGACGAACAGATGGCCGGACATTCTCCTTCAGGATGTTTTTGGTAGACAGTAGAATTCATGGTTCCATCTATCACAGCAAGCCTTCCAGGTCCTGAAGCAGCAAAATAACCCCAGACCATCACACTACCACCACCATATTTTACTGTTGGTATGATGTTCTTTTTCTGAAATGCTGTGTTCCTTTTACGCCAGATGTAACGGGACATTTGCCTTCCAAAAAGTTCAACTTTTGTCTCATCAGTCCACAAGGTATTTTCCCAAAAGTCTTGGCAATCATTGAGATGTTTCTTAGCAAAACTGAGACGAGCCCTAATGTTCTTTTTGCTTACCAGTGGTTTGCGTCTTGGAAATCTGCCATGCAGGCCGTTTTTGCCCAGTCTCTTTCTTATGGTGGAGTCGTGAACACTGACCTTAATTGAGGCAAGTGAGGCCTGCAGTTCTTTAGACGTTGTCCTGGGGTCTTTTGTGACCTCTCGGATGAGTCGTCTCTGCGCTCTTGGGGTCATTTTGGTGGCGGCCACTCCTGGGAAGGTTCACCACTGTTCCATGTTTTTGCCATTTGTGGATAATGGCTCTCACTGTGGTTCACTGGAGTCCCAAAGCTTTAGAAATGGCTTTATAACCTTTAGCAGACTGATAGATCTCAATGACTTCTGTTCTCATTTGTATTTCTTTGGATCTTGGCATGATGTCTAGCTTTTGAGGTGCTTTTGGTCTACTTCTCTGTGTCAGGCAGCTCCTGTCGAAGTGATTTCTTGACTGAAACAGGTGTGGCAGTAATCAGGAAATTGAACTCAGGTGTGATACACCACAGTTAGGTGATTTTTGAACAAGGGGGCAATTACTTTTTCACACAGGGCTATGTAGGTTTGGATTTTTTTTCTCCCTAAATAATAAAAACCATCATTTTAAAACTGCATTTTGTGTTTACTTGTGTTATATTTGACTAATGGTTAAATGTGTTTGATGATCAGAAACATTTTGTGTGACAAACATGCAAAAGAATAAGAAATCAGGAAGGGGGCAAATAGTTTTTCACACCACTGTAGATAGATACTTTATTAATTCCCCTACTCCAGCAGCAGCATACTGATAATAACAATATTAAATTAAAGAGTGATAATAATGCAGGTATAACAGACAATACCTTTAATGTAAAATGTTAGCCTTTACCCCCCGAGTCGCACAGTGTGGGGTCTCCTCAGTCTGTCTCTGAAGCTGCTCCTCTGTCTGGAGATGATCCTGTTCAGTGGATTCTCCATGACTGACAGGAGTCTGCTCAGCGCCCGTCGCTCTGCCACGGATGTCAAACTGTCCAGCTCTGTGCCTACAATACAGCCTGCCTTCCTCACCAGTTTGTCCCTCTTATTTATGCTGCCTCCTCAGCACACCACCATGTAGAAGAAGGCACTCACCACAACTGTTTGATAGAACATCTGCAGCATCTTATTTCAGATGTTGAAGGACGCCAGCCTTCTAATGATGTATAGTCAGCTCTGTCCTCTCTTACACAGATCATCAGTATTGGCAGTCCAGTCCAGTTTATCATCCAGCTGCACTCCCAGGTATTTATAGGTCTGCACCTTCTGCACAGTCACCTCTGATGATCACGGGGTCCATGAGGGGCCTGGTCCTCCTAAAATCCACCACCAGCTCCTTGGTCTTGCTGGTGTTCAGGTGTAGGTGGTTTGAGTCGCACCATTTAACAAAGTCCTTGATTAGGTTCCTGTACTCCTCCTCCTGCCCACTCCTGATGCAGCCCACCATAGCAGTGTCGTCAGTGAACTTTTGCACGTGGCAGGACTCCGAGTTGTATTGGAAGTCTGATGTATGTTGGCTGAACAGGTCCAGAGAAAGTCCAGTCCCCTGCGGCGCTCCTGTGCTGCTGACCACAATGTCAGACCTGCAGTTCCTGAGACGCACATACTGAGGTCTGTCTGTAAGATAGTCCACCATCCATGGCACCAGGTATGAATCTACTGCCATCTCTGTCAGCTTGTCTCTAAGGAGCAGAGGTTGGATGGAGTTGAAGGCGCTAGAGAAGTCCAGACACATAATTCTTACAGCACCACTGCCTCTGTCCAGGTGGGAGAGGGATCGGTGTAGCGTGTAGATGATGGCATCCTCCACTCCCACCTTCTCCTGGTATGCGAACTGCAGAGGGTCAAGGGCGCGGTGGACCTGTGGCCTCAGGTGGTGAAGCAGCAGCCGCTCCATGGCCTTCAATCACAGGTGACGTCAGAGTGACAGGCCGGAAGTCATTCAGCTCACTAGGACGTGATAGCTTTAGGACTGGGGTGATGCAAGATGTTTTCCAAAGCCTTAGGACTCTCCCCTGTTCCAGGCTCAGGTTGAAGATGTGCTGTAGAGTTCCAGCGCACAGGCCTTCAGCAGTCGTGGTGATACTCCATCTGGACCCGCTGCTTTGCTGGCATGAAGTCTCCTCAGCTCTCTGCTCACGTGGGCTGCTGTAATTGTGGGTGGTGATGTCTCACCTATGCTGGTATCAGCAGAAGGATGGCTGGAGGGTGCAGTACTCTGAGGTGGGTTAGGGTGGTCAAACCTGTTAAAGAAGTTGTTCATCTGGTTTGCTCTCTCCACGTCTCTCTCGATGGCGGCACCCCGCTTCGAGCTGCAGCCAGTGATGATCTTCATCCCATCCCACACTTCCTTCATGCTGTTATTCTGTAACTTCTGCTCCAGTTTTCTCCTGTACTGTTCCTTGGCCGACCTGAGCTGGACTCGGAGTTCCTTCTGCACGCACTTGAGCTCATGCTGATCACCATCTTTAAAAGCCCTTTTCTTCCTTGATTTCACTTGTAATCCATGGCTTGCTGTTAGCATAGCAGCGTACTGTTCTTACTGGAACTCCAATGTCCATCCAGAAGCTGATGTAGTCAGTAGTGCAGTCAACAACCTCCTCAATGTTCTCACTATGTGACCCCTCAGGATATCCCAGTCTCTCAGAGCCTCAGAGGACCACTTCCTGAATGACGTGTGGTTGTCGGTCGCTCCGTCACTCTTGGTTTGTAGTGAGGCTGAAGCAGAACCAGGTTATCATCAGCGGGTGGCACTGTGTGTGTCTTTAACGTTGGCATACAGTAGGTTGATAGTCCTATTTCCTCGGGTGTTACAATCCACATACTGGGAGAAGGCAGGTAATGTTTAGTCCAGCGTCACTTGGTTAAAGTCTCCAGCGATTAGCACAAGCGCCTCGGGGTGCTGCGTTTGTAATTTAGCAACAGCGGAGTGGATGATGTCACCCGCTATCTCCGCGTTTGCCCGAGGAGGGATGTAAACAATAATAACAATGACGTGTCCAAACTCTCTGGGCAAGTAATAGGGACGCAGACGTACGGCCAACAGTTTGATGTCCCAGCAGCAAGTGGAGATTTTAACGTTTACATGTCCAGGGTTGCACCATCTTGTGTTCCTTTCCACTTCCCGCTGGTATTTGCGTCTCTGTCCGCTCTAACTGTGCTAAACCCGGGTAGCTCCATGTTAGCATCTGGGATGTTAGTTGTTAGCCACGTTTCACAGAAACGCATTTTTCACCAGTGCAGCCAGTGCATCAATCTTATTTGGTGGTGAGTTCACATTTCCCAGGATCACAGAAGGCACCGACGGTTTGTAGCGCCACTTTCTCGCTAGCCTCTTAGCCTTTGGCTTAGCGCCGGCTCTGCTGCCACGATACCGCCTTCTTACCTCGTCAGGTAAATCGGGAACCACACCGGCACGGGGCCTTTGTTCTCAGCGCTTGAAGTTGACTACTTGAATAGACGAGTCTTGGCGTGTAAAAATCCATGTCAAGTAGTAAAAAGTGTCCCGGGAACGAGTCCACATAAGAGAAGATGGTAGGAGTGATCAGTGAAATACAGAAAAAGGTCGAAAGATAAAGTCATAGACGGAGCTGCTGGAGTGGCTGCCACTCGCGCCGGCGCCTGAGTCACAAGTTTACTGTCGACTTGTTGGCTCCTGCCTTTGTGTGGCATCCTCTGGGTTTGTGTGTGAAGCGGTGGTGTGACACCACTAGTAAGAGACGTTAGTGTGAAGCATTGGAACAACAGTATTAATGGTCACTCCATCCATAACTGATGCGACTTCCAGCCCACTGCTTGTTTTGACAGTGGATTCAGACCCCCAAAGCCCCCCACACACGGCTCTATGCGTCCTCTCACCCCACTGTGCTGACCTTCAGTATTGATTAAATAAATCCACAGTACCTTCTGGGGATTCCCTCGTTCTGCTAGGAGACTTCAATGCTCACGTGGGTGATGACAGTGAGACCTGGAAGGGCGTGATTGGGAGGAATGGCCCCCCGATCTGAACCCGAGCGGTGTTTTGTTATTGGACTTCTGTGCTCGTCACCGATTGTCCATAACGAACACCAAGTTCAAGCATAAGGGTGTTCATATGTGCACTTGGCACCAGGACACCCTAGGCCTCAGTTCAATGATCGACTTTGTGGTCGTGTCGTCGGACCACTCGGGTGAAGAGAGGGGCGGAGCTGTCAACTGATCACCACCTGGTGGTGAGTTGGCCGATGGTGGGGAAGATGCGGTCAGACCTGGTAGGCCCAAGCGTGTTGTGAGGGTCTGCTGGGAGCGGCTGGCAGAGTCCCTGTCAGAAGTAGCTTCAACTCCCACCTCCGGCAGAACTTCAACCCGTCCCGAGGGAGGTGGGGACATTGAGTCGAATGGGCCATGTTCCGTGCCTCTATTGTTGAGGTGGCTGACGGAGCTGTGGCTGTAAGGTGGTGGTGCCTGTCGTGGCGGCAATCCCGAACCCGTTGGTGGACACGGCGGTGAGGGATGCCGTCAAGCTGAATGAAGGAGTCCTATAGGACCTTTTTGTCCTGTGGGTCTCTGGAGGCAGCTGATAGGTACCGGCAGGCCAAGCGAGCAGCGGCCGGTTGTTGCTGAGGCAAAACTTCGGGCATGGGAGGAGTTTGGAGAGGCCATGGAGAGCGACTTTGGACGGCCGAGGAGATTCTGGTCCACCGTCCGGCGTCTCAGGAGGGAAGCAGTGCAGTGTCAACACCGTATATGGTGGGGATGGTGCGCTGCTGACCTCGACTTCGGGCGTTGTGGGTGGGGGAGTACTTGAAGACCTCCTCAATCCCACTAACATGCCTTCCAATGAGGAAGCAGAGCCTGGGGACTCTGAGGTGGGCTCTCCCATCTCTGGGACTGAAGTCACCGAGGTGGTCAAAAACTCCTTGGTGGCAGGGCCCGGGGTGGATGAGATCGCCGGAGTTCCTTAAGGCTCTGGATGTTGTAGGACTGTCTTGGTTGACACGTCTCTGCAACATCGCATGGACATCGGGACAGTGCCTCTGGATTGGCAGACCGGGGTGGTGGTCCCCTCTTTAAAAGGGGACGGAGGGTGTGTTCCAACTATAGAGGGATCACACTCCTCAGCCTCCCTGGAAAAGTCTATTCGGGGTTCTGGAGAGGGGTCCGTCGGATAGTCAACCTCGGATTCAGGAGGAACAGTGTGGTTTTAGTCCTGGTGCGAACAGTGGACCAGCTCTTCACCCTTAGCAGAGTCCTGGAGGGTGCATGGGAGTTTGCCCGACCGGTCTACATGTGTTTTGTGGACTTGGAAAAGGCATTGACCGTGTCCCTCGGGAATCCTGTGGGGGTGCTCGGGAGTATGGGGTACGGACCCCTGATAAGAGCTGTTAGGTCTCTGTACAACCGGTGTCAGAGCTTGGTCCGCATTGCCGGCAGTAAGTCGAGACCGTTTCCAGTGAGAGTTGGAATCAGACAGGGCTGCACTTTGTCACCATTCTGTTCATAACTTTTATGGACAGAATTTCTAGGCGCAGCCAGGGTGTTGAAGGGGTCGGTTTGGTGGACTCAGGATTGGGTCACTGCTTTTGCAGATGATGTTGTCCTGTTTGCTTCATCAGGCCGTGATCTTCAGCTCTCTCTGGATCGGTTTGCAGCTGAGTGTGAAGCGGCTGGGATGAGAATCAGCACCTCCAAATCCGGGACCATGGTCCTCAGCCGGAAAAGGGTGGAGTGCCCTCTTAGGATTCTCGGGGTCTTGTTTATGAGTGAGGGAAGAATGGAGCGTGAGATCGACAGGCGGATCGGTGCGGCGTCCACAGTGATGCGAGCTCTGCATCGGTCTGTCGTGGTGAAAAAGGAGCTGAGCCGTAAGGCAAAACTCTCAATTTACCAGTCGATCTACGCTCCTACCCTCACCTGTGGTCATGAGCTATGGGTAGTGACCGAAAGAACGAGATCGCGAATACAAGCGGCTGAAATGAGTTTCCTCCGCAGGGTGTCTGGGCTTTCCCTTAAAGATGGGGTGAGAAGCTCAGAGTAGAGCCGCTGCTCCTCCGCATCGAGACGAGTCAGATGAGGTGGCTTGGGCATCTGATCAGGATGCCTCCTGGACGCCTCCCTGGCGAGGTGTTCTGGGCACATCCAACTGAGAGGAGGCCCCGGGGAAGACCCAGGACACGCTGGAGGGACTATGTCTCTCCGCTGACCTGGGAACGCCTTGGGATTCTCCCGGAAGAGCTGGAAGAAGTGGCGGGGAGAGGAAGTCTGGGCCTCTCTGCTCAAGCTGCTGCCCCCGCGACCCGACCTCGGATAAGCGGAAGAGGATGGATGGATGGATCCACAGTATGGCTGTCGATTGAATACATCTAAATAATAAGATAGGAATGTTCATCATAATAATAATAATAATAATGAGTTTTTATTTAAATATCGTCAGACACCTTTAACTATTCCGGGTGCTTTATCTGCTTTTGCTCTTCTTCATATTCATATTTGTACCTTTTGCTTGCAGACATATGCAAAGAACGAAGTGCTTTTGAATTGTGACAGTCGCCTTAGTGGGCCCTCAGCCGAATGTGACACCTGAACACGTGGGCCCTTCACCAAACTGGGGGTCCCTACACAACGGGGTGTTGTGACGATATCAGCGTCTCGTAGGAATGCTTTTTTGCTTTAGTGAAGGCACATTAAGGCCTGATTATTTCTTATAATTAATAATTCCATTAATACAGCGCACTTCCGACATGTGTAGATGGTGGGGGGCCACTTCAGCCACCTGGGTGACGCAATGGCAGCCATTCTTGTGCCAGTACGCTCTCCACACATTAGAGTGAGTGGTAATTAGCCAGTTAGAGACCGGGGCTGAGCAGAGGGTCCAGAATGGACGAGGTCATGGTGGGCAGTTTAGCCAGGACATCAAGAAACACTTGGCTCTTTTCAAAGGATGCCCAGGGGTCCTTTCTGCACCAGCATTTATAGCCCATTGTCCCCATCGCTGCACTGGGACATTGGGATCCACGCACAGACCACAAGGCGAGTGCCCCCTGCTGGCCTCACCAACTTTTCTTCCAGCAGCAACCCAAGCTCTTCCTCGGTGGTCTCCTGGCTGTTGTCCCGTTGTGCTCGCGTGTGTCTTTGCTCGTCACTCCTCCTTTCGACCTGCCTGCTGGTGAAGTGCATGTGCGGCTGCTCCCCAGATGGTGCGTCCTTAGCTTCCCGCCGTATTTACGTCCTTTTCTTTTTAAGTGGGATGCTCTTTCTTTAAAAGTTGACATGTTACTTACTAAAGAGGTCCACCATAATTGAGTCACATGAGAGGGGTACAGAATTGACCCTCACAAGTGACAAGCTCTACCTTAGCCTCGAAGGTCCTCTCATCAAAGCCGTTATCAGCTGGGCAGAAGTTCACAGAACAGGTGAGTCCCAAACTCTTCCTGAACACACTGAGGGACAGAGGTGGGCAGCTTGTTCTGCCAGCCAGGAGCTACACGTGACAAGCCTCTGGGTTGAGATTTGATACCACGCAGATGTGGCTTCAGCAGGAGGAGCACAGGCCCTCCCGAGTGTCTCCAGATACAGAGGTGCTGACCCATCAACTGCCCAGTAGGTGAGCATCAAAGACTTTGAGCGTAATGTGCCCTGCCACTGGGGGGTCAGCGTGGTGACTTGTATTCAGCCAGCGGGGCGAGCACAAGACTTGGCGCTGCGTTGCTGGATCAGTCGGCTGTGCCCGCTAGCACATACGGGCCAGTAAGGAGCTGCAGTAGTCCAGACGTGACAAGACCAGCGCCTGCACCAGGGGGTCCTGCTGCTGACTCCATTAGATACGATGTTCAGAGAGAATCTGCACGAGTAAGAGGCGGTCAGTGACGTACGTGTACGGCTTAGCAGGCCCGCGCTGAACAAAGGTGGGATGGGAGATAACGAGGTGGTCCGGCTTTGCAAGGATGAGCTGGAGATGTTGAGAAGTCAGTGAGACAAGCTGAGCTTCTAGTGGAGACTGTGTGGTCCTCCGGAAGGAGCAACAAGTAAAGCCGAGTGTCTTCTGCTTAGCACTGCTAGGAGACTCCATGGGATGCAGTGAGGCGCGGGCGATGCTTCTTTTAATTACCCACCTAACAGTGCAGATCAGGGAGTTCTTTATGCCAGTAGGGGGCACACACGGTCTACTGCTGCGGTTTACAGCCCAGTCTCTCAGCCGGGCCTTCATTTCATTTTAGAAATCCATTGTGGGATTCGGCCATTAAATTCAAATTACAAAGATGGCGCATGGGAATAATTCAGTTGAGTTCACGTAATGCTAGGATGGCACCGATTGAAAGGTGAATTATAAGCGTAGTAGAGAAACAGTATGGTCTGTGCGGCTGAAACGTGAAGTGAAGGCTGTGAGGAAGACGTGGCCTACGTGATGTCACCCATTAGAGCGTGGACCTTCGTTTGGAAGGACTGGAGTGCCGCCTCTGTGGCTGAAGGTTGCCAATCGAATCCCAGCAGGACTGCTACCCCTTAACCTGACCCTGCGCTCTGCCCCTAGAGAGAGTTACCCCTCGGAGATTAATACAGCGTACCGTAGGCGCAGTACATGTCACCCTTGTCACATGGTGGCCATGTGGGCATACAGACAAGAGTTTGACCGTACTCTCTATGTGGGACAGTAAGGACCCAATAACAGCGTCATGGTCATGTCGGCCCACCTGACGTGACGTTGTTAACGCCTGACGGACGCTCAGTTTGTCGTATTGTCTTCCCAGTCATAGTAAGAACCTCCATGGCCGCGTGACAGCCTTGAACCCGAGGACCTTTGCTGGGTGCTGAGGGACTCGCCTTTGAGGGGTCTGAAGGGTCTCAAGCTGACCTGCAAAGACCTGAACAGACGAAAAGAGCTTTGAGCTTATCCAGTTTCCCACCAGCTCTAACGTTTCCAGATGTTTTTGGAAATTCAGCTTTTTATTTTCAGCAGGAACGTCGGAGCTGTGCGGAGTGCGGGACACAACACAGGAAACGAGTCCAACGAAAGGGCCAGAAAACAAAACCAAAAATGGACTTGCGTGCGGCAAACTGGCAGCAGTGCTGATGTCTTTGGCACGCCATCGCTGCTCTGTGATGTGTGGCTGAAGATTCAAACCTGGAGCCACCTGCAGTGTCCCTGCCCTGCCCTGCCCTGCCCTGCCCGTGACGGTGTGGCCGAGGACGAGAGGCTGCTAGCTGTGACCGGATGCGCCCCACCCTCCTCTCCTTCCGCCCGGCTTAACGGCTCTGCTCTGTCAGGCATCACAAGCGGAGAGCCGCGGCACCTTTGGCTTTGTCACTTTTACTCATTCTGGTCAGCGCTCAGCTTGGGGTGTCATTTGCTGTGAGGTGATTGGCTCTGAGTTTGTCACCCTCGCTCTGTGGATTTGTCTTAAGCCAGTTGATTTTTATTCTTGTTCTTATTTGGATGACTTCAGCAGGTCTAACACGTGACGCACGTGGCGTCGTAATCCGCGAGGAGGACCAGCCGTCAGCTTTATGCCCTTTGAAGCTCCCTTAGCTGCCGCGCCGTTCACGCCCATTATTAAATTCTAAGGCCTCAGGGTTGGGTGACATTTGCATAAGCAGGGACCATGACAAATGTCCAATAAAGAATACAAGGTGACAGACACAGGTGAGGAGGAGGACCGGCCAGAACACACCAAACCCCTTAGCCAGGACCCCCAGTCCACCCTAAACCCGCACACCCCCTTTAGGCCTACGCTCTTCACAAATTGTCCTTTAAAATCCGAGTATCGATTACACCGATGACTAAATTATTACAAATCACCGAGTCTCATCCGCAGACCACCCACTGTCCAGTAAATGTGACCGGCCCACCGACGAGCTGAAGTGACAGGTGACTGGACAGGCCTTATTCACGAAAATGAAGGGTCTCGGCAGCTGGGGTCGTCGCCGTCGTTTAGCCTTCCTCAGTAGCCGTGGCGAGTCCGGGATCCCACTTGGCGTTTTCATAACATCACTGAAGGCGTGCCCGGGTGTAACAGCTGATGTGCCAGTGACCAGAGCACTGCCACCCCCCGGCTTTTTACCTTCTGTCAGGCATGCAAATCTCCGCTGCTTTCTCTTCTCCACTGGCATCTCTTCAAAAACGGGACAGGCCACCTACCCCCTGACAGGTGTCACTTGAGGACAGGTGGCAGGAAGCCTAGCAGGCTGGTGCGTGGCACCGTGATGTAGGTCCTGGAGTCGTGCGAGGCACACACGTGACTCTTTTGTGCCCCCTAAGCTGGCGTAACATTCTACGACTTATCGTTGGGCCAATTGTTACACTGGACATCTCCATGACGACTTCACAAGCCCAGCCCCTTCTATGACCACCAGTGACATGGCAGCTGAAGGAGCCGGTGGTTGTGGAAAGGATTTCCAGGTATGGCGAGTTTGCCCCTTTTTTTTGTTTGTTCCCGTTTTCTATTCTCTTGTGGTCCATAAAACATGAGACATCAGACAGACGAGCCTCTCCTCAGTTTGCGGGGGTCCAAAGCACCTTATAGCCTCATTGCGTGCCCTCTGTTGCTGGCTGAGCACTCATTGGCTGTCACCCCTCGCACACTCAGAGCCCACCGCTGTCACGTAACACTCGGGTCGAGTTGCTGGCTACGCGATCGGAGGTCACAGGAGCACAACGATGACACAAGTGAAGTCTGCGACTGAAGATCTCAGGGCCTTTAGGTGGGACTGCCAGGCAGGCTGTCCTCATGTGTGCCAGTAACTAAAGTCTTGGAATGCCTGGCCTGGGAATTTCATGAAGTGCAAGATGGGGAAGGATTGAGAATTCTAAGGTAGCCCGAGTTCCAAAGTAAGCAGGCCTTCTGCATTAGGACTGAACATCGGGCGTGTCTGACGTCCGCCCTAAACCAAGAAATGAAACCAACTCGCTGTGCCAGGCATGTCGCCCTGTCAGTTACCTGCACTGCCCCAGTAGTCCGACGCGCCCCCCTTTCTCGTGTCCTGTGCCACATCCTCCAAGTTTACTGGGCCCGCCGCCTCTTTAAGCCCACTTCCTGGGGGCCATCGGTGGCAGCCTTGCACTCGCTCTGAGGATGCCAGTTTAGAAATCCCAGCATATCTAATTTGTTAGTAAGCTTTACAGGGTCCTATTTCCTACATAGTGGTCCCCCATAGGCACCCTGGGGACCGCAGCACATCTCCTGGGGGTGCCCCTGCCTGCAGCCCCAACCACAAACCATTCTGTGCCCAAAAGTGTCAGTTTTTGGACTGGCATTGGGGCCCAGTCATACGCCCCTTTAAAGTGCCAGTTACCCACTACCCCTTCTAGTCATTGTAAGAATGCCACTGCAGTCCACCAGTAGGTGCCCACCCTCACTCCATTCTTTTCAAACATTGAAGTTTAAATGGTTTAAGCTCAAGCCTTGGCACTAGTGGTGGGCGATGGCACGGGAGGTACTGAGTCTGTGGGGCATTCCTTTGTTGTCAGGTCTGTGGGTGTGAGAGGTTGGCGATGCCCAGGTTGGCATTGCTTTTCTTCCTCCCCCTCTCTAAGCTGCTCCCTTATGGTGTTGATCTGTTGTGCCTTTTCTGTTGCTGAGTGGCTGATTGTAAAAGACCCCAAACCTGTGGGTGCCCCCCCGAGGGTGTTGTGTTGCTTGTGCCCAATTCTGCCTATCGATGAGGCTCTTTGTCGTGTCCTCTCACTGCCCAGCCGACTGGGCATTGGGATGTCGGGTCCTGCATGGGGCACCGCGCACTCCTAAGCCCACCACGATGGACCCCATTGATGAAGCAGACGTCACCAGGCGTGGCGCGCTCCCAGTTCGCTACTTGCATTGTACTGGGGTGGACGTTGGTGGGCAGCACCTCCCGGGGTCTCTGAAGTCACCTGAGGCGGGATGCCGTGTGGGCCCCATTTCAAGGGGATTTGTCCGTTTTACGGTGCTCTAAGGTGGTCCGACTGGTGGTTGGTGGGCCTGCTGCACTCCACACTTGGCTGTCATTTTTTTGCGCTCCCTTTCTTTCCAGAGAGGCCTTCTCGTCCTGCTGCTCTTCCTGAGTTCATGTGCGTCGTATCTGGTGGTCCAGCAGATCGTCTCCCGGTGGGATGCCATTCAGACGACGTACCGGAAGTACATGACTGGTAAGGAGCTCGTCAACGGGCCGCAGCTGAAGGTGGGCACCTCCTCTAATCCGCCCTCCTCTGTTTCTCTTGCAGTGTACCTGCTCTGTTCGGGTCTCCTCAGCCTCGCTGTTTGCTACGCCAGGGGGCCGATCAGCAGCCCGCAGGTCCTGAACGGGCTGACGTGGGCTCTGCGGTCCGTAGCCGTTGCCTTGCTGTACTGTGGCTTCACCCATCCCACCGCCGGCAATGCCATCGTCTTGAGCGCCCTCGTCATCGCGGTCCTGCCGCTGGCTTGCAGGTGAGCCGTGTCATTTGCTTTCAGCCCTGGGAACCGTTGGACTGGTTTAACAGGAAAGGGTGGCGCTGCAGTGGCAGGGTGTGTGCGCGGAGGGCGTTTCCTGAAACGAGAACAATGCAAGTAGTGCCCTCCCAGGAATGACAGGCCTGACCGGATGCCACGGCCGCTGCAGTGCTGGTCGGCTCCAACTGTCCTTCTCCTTCACAGGACTTTCAAGTCGGCGTTGACGCAACGGAAGCCATCAAAAGCCCACTTCAGATTCCTGAGCGAGGAGGAGTACAGGGAGCAGGGAGTGGCAGAGACCAGGGCGGCACTGCAGGGGCTCAGGGAGCACAGCCGCAGCCCCCCGTTTCCCATGTGGGAGGTGGTGCACAGACTGCAGTCCCCCAAGAGGTGGGTGACTGACGCATGTGGGTGGGTGGGTCGGTCTTGGGTGGGGGTGGCGCCGCTGCTCTCTGACTGTGCCCACCTTCTCGTTGCAGGTTTGCAGCTTTCGTGCGGGGCGCCCCTCATGTAACCCCAGAGGAGAGGCAGGCCTATGACCAGCACTATGGCGCAGGAGGGGCTTATTATGAGCCCCTGATACCCCGGAGCGAAAACGGGATGACCTCCGCGGCTCTGCAGGGCGGTCGAGGGGACGAGGATGACGACGATGACATGGAGTACTCTGAACCTCAGGCTCTCATGCCAGCCAAGGAGGAGGAGGAGGAGGAGGAGGACCTTTTTTAGTTCCGTTTTTAATGGGGTCTCGTATCCTCTGCATTTCTTCGGAGTGGTCGAGGACGAGCTCGGGTGAAGTTTTTAAGGATTTTATAGTAAACTGGTTTTAAAGAGCGAGTGAGCCTGCGTGATTTGTGAAGAGTGCGCCCTTGGGGTTACAAAAAACCTGAAGTTCAGTGCGCCCCTTTTAATTTATTAGCACATCACAGGGTCTAAAATGTGGTTGACTGTCACCTCCGCCACCAGCGAGCTTCTGCTAGACCAAGTCACTCAGTCAGGGGTCCATCTCGGGGTGAACACACATCTCCAGTCCGCCTAACCCTGTGGAAGGGCTGGCAGAGTCCTGCTTTGGATGTCTGGCCACTCTCGTAGAGCTCAAGCGACTTTGTCTCTTTCCTGGCACAGAGCGGACCGTTGGGCACCATTAGGCCGAGGTCGGGCCACTCCAGATGTTTGACGTGAGCCTGCGTTGGTGTTTGCGTCGAGTCGACGTGCTGCTGCTTGGGTGTTTCCCACAATGCACCAGACCACCCCAGTGTGCAGTGCTGGCACCGCCAGACTTGACAGCTGGCACGGTGTCGCCTTTACTCCTCCATCCCAGCCTGACCCTCACACTTTGATTAGCTGCAGACCTGAGTTGGGCCTGAAGGCGTCCATCTTGAGAGGCTGGTGTAGGACCCGCTAGCCAGCGACACTGGTGTCCCACCAACTTCCACTTCACGGCAGAGCGGTCTCGGATTTGATCAGACCCTCTGGACCACCTGCCTGGCAGCTAAGGGAGACAGTTGGGGTCTCCTTCCAGACCTTGGCGCAGTGCCACAGAACTTGTGCTCGTGAGTGATGACCCGGGACCCTAAAGTAGTAGACCCCATTCCTGCCCCCCCCCACGTCTGTGCTGAGCTCCTTGGACTTTCCCACCATGCTTTGTGTTGGTCAAAGTGAGTGTTGCCAGGCAGGCGGGGGGCACCAAACCCGAGCACATTCCAGGACCGTTGGCACCACCTCCCTAGTCATCAAGGTGGGTGTGAGGATATTTTTGACCCCATGATGGTTCCAGAAACCCACAATGAATTCAAGTTCCTGTGCGCTTTTGGATTTTTTTTGTAATAAAGACCCAAGTCGTCCAGTCATTCACTGGCACAGAAGAACAGTAGCGCCCTGACCAACACATCTGCTACACGAGTGGATGGGCACCTTCACCACCACCATCACCCTATGGTGCCTTTCTGCTGTGAACCCGCTCTTTACCAGTAGGCGTCCCTCCAAGCATTTTGTTTAAAGTTGGCACCGAGGTGGGTGACTCCCCCCTCTGTACCAGCTGGCCTATTCCCAGACTCTCTCACTCCTGCCACGTCCACTTCTTCTCTAAGTAGCACAAGTCGCGTCCCTTTGGTCCGAGTTTACTGTCCATGGGTGTCATGAAGCCACCAGGTCAGCTGTAGACAGACGGTGGCCAACGGTGACGAAACATGAGATGCCATGGCATCACTGGCATGAACTGCAGCAGGCGTGGGCCTCAGGTTTGAGGAGTTTGTTTCTGCCATGTTGGGGCCAAACTCTGCTTCTCCATTTCTTATATTGGCTGCCACACTGGCGAGGGGGCACAATTCAGCGTGAAGTGAGAGGAAGGGTGCTGCTGACCGTCACCCGGGAATTCACAAATGTCAAGGTGGACCAATGAGGGCACTGCCCGTCCACACCACCGAGTAATGAAGAATGCGGCCCACCAGCACCTCTGCTGTCCTTTACCGGCGTGATGCAAAGTGCCCACCTGGAGTGCATGTGGGTGAATGCAAAGCTATTAAAATGTGAAGCTAAACCCGACGGCAGGCCGACTGACTGGCACCACAATCAACAGGACTTGACTTCTCAGATTTAATTTGAAGCTTAAAACTATAAAGTAAAGGAGCGGGCAACAGAAGCGGTCCGACGTCTGCACTGGCGCGTCCGCGCCCGTCTTCTCCCTTTGGAAACACTTCCACCAACAGTAAGAGATAAAAAGGCACATGACATCGGGAGAAGGCGGGGCTCGCGTCTCGGGGCTCCGTGCCCCCCTGGGCTGGCAGCAGAGTTCTCTTCAGGGGCTGCCGCCACATCTCAAGTGCCCGAGGTGCTGGGTGGTGTCCCTGGGGCACGACTGGAAGCGGCATCTCCCGGCACCGGCGTGGCATCTGGGTGGCTTTGTCCAGGGCCGTCGTCCCGAACCTCGGGGTCTTCCTGTCTGGGTGCTGGCACCTCCGCCTCACTTGTTCGCTGTAGGAGACAGTACAGAGGAGTGAGTCGGGGTCGGGCATTGTGGCACCGAGTGCTCAGAGCCTGGCTGCAGCAGCTCACCTTTCTGCCGAGAGCCAGGCTGGCATGGAAAAGAAAGAAAGAGAGGAGGTTACAAAGAGGTCAGAGGGAGAAAGGCACCTGCTGGAATGGGGCTCACCTGGGGGGGCTGCTGCTCGTTGGCGCGGCTGCGCTTGAGCACTTTTATCATCTCCTTCACCTGGCAGAGGGAGAAGGTGATGCTGACCCACGGCGCCGAGGAGACGACCCAAGCCGGCCTGTTGACGTCCTCCTGCTCCTCCTGGTGCCGGGTCTTCTTCTGGGGGAGCTTGGCCTCTGCCCGGGGCAGCTCTGCACTGCTCACCTGGGGGACGAGGTCAATGGTGGCAATGGGAACTGGACTAGACGGGACCGGAATGTTCTCTGCCAGCATCTTGTCCTCTTTTGCCCCACAAAGGAAAGAAGAAACGCACATGAGGACAAATGAAGGAGAAAAGCCGCAACGTCACCCACGCCAGCCCAGAGGCCAATCACCTTCGTCCTCCTTGTCACCTGACAGCCACTGGATAAGAGCAAAGATCAAGAGGATGACCAGCGACGCCATACCGATTCCCCGGAATGTTCTGGCAGCATCTGGAACCAAGACAACGGACAAGTTAGCACGATGCCCTCCGCCCCCTTCTGGGGGCGGGTGTCCTGCCAGCTTCACCCAGCCTTACCAAAATAGTTGACAAAGACGCCGCCCACCATGGCGCCACAGCCTCGGCCAAGGCCAAGGTGCAGTCCCTGCAAGATGCCCTGTGCAGATGTCCTTAAGGCGGGTGGCACTGCCGCGCTCAGATAGGAGATGCAAGCGGCCCAGACCGATGCGTGAGTCACACCTGGGGGGAGACAGAGAGACACATGCAGAGCTTCTGTTGCCCCCCTGACCCTGGCAGTGCCACGGAGGCCCCACCCAAGCCCCACCACTCACCCTGCAGCACTTCCATGGGCAAGACGATCCAGGCATTCTCCAGGTAGGATATGTAGAGGTAGCGTGCCGTGTTGCATGCCAGCCCAATGTACAGCACCCTGCCACGAGAGACAGCCTGGTGGTTACCTTGATGAGCGGGCGCCTAAAGACACCCCAGCCGCCTCCCGGTGGGTGGGCTTACCTGATGTGACCAACGAGTTCTATGAACTTGTGGCTGAAGAAGTACGCGGCCAGCTCCGACACGTGGCTCAGGACCGAGCAGACGCCAAACAGCGTGGTGGTCCCTTTCAAGTCCTCCAGGTGCCAGAAGAGAAAGGTGAAGACGAAGCCGTAGCCAAAGCCCATGAACCAGGCCACGAAGAGGACGCTGCCGTACTGGACGCTACACAACAGCCGGACCAGGTCTCGGAACTGGAACTGGCCACCTGCCGGGGCCTCCCCATCGGGCACATTACGGGCGACCTGGGGCATCTCCTGGGCCTCCTTGAGCTCCTCTTCCGACTTATAGTGGCTGGGGTGGAAGCGGAACTGCGTGGCCACAATCAGCGCCACCGTCATCAGGACGCCAAAGGCGATGAAGGCGATGCGGTAGTCCTTGTAGTCGGGCACCAGGCAGCCAGCTCCCTCCACCAGGGGCCGCACGTGGGTGTGATCGATCCCGATGCCCACCGACAGCATGGCCAGCCCCCAGCCCAGAGAGCCCCACATGCGCTGCAGCCCGTAGCGGTCGCGGTGCTTGCCCAGGTACTGCAGGGTAACCGTGTCCACGATGGTCAGAGCCGGGGCGCTGAAGAACTCTCCGATGATGATCACCAGCAGGATGAGCAAGAAGATGGTCTCCACCTGCTCGCTGTCAGACTCAATCTTGTAGTCACTCGGGGGCCTGGTGACGGGCGCAGTGGTGCTGGCGCCGGTGACATTGCCCGACACGCTCCTCAACGAGCGCCGGAGTGGCAGCGGCAGGTCAAAGGCAACGTCTCTCTGCAGGCGACCGTGACTGCCATTGGGCGCAATGGGAGGGGCGGTGGTGCTCGACGTCAGGTTGGCGGGACTCGTGGTGGGATTCTTTAGGACGCACATCATGGTGGCCGGCTTCACAAAGCCAATCCCGGAGTTGAAAAGGATCCAGCAGAGAACGGAAAAGAGCAGGACCACCTTCCCCTTGCGGAACCTGTCGGCCACCACCCCCCAGAAGGGGGCGCTGCAGAACTCAATGAAGTACCTGATGCCCACCAGCAGGCCACTCTGACTGGGCAACATGCCCAGCTGCTTATAGTACACAGACAGCAAGGGGTGCAGGGAGCCGTAAGCCGAAAAGAAGAAGAAATAGAAGACCTTGGAGACGAGGAGGTCGTTGTTGATGTTCAAGCAGCGCCTCTCCAGCCAGTCCATGTCCCCGTCTGACGACTCCGGCGTGGCCGGCGTCGGGGGTGCTGCTGGGGGCTCGGGGGTCTGCTGCAGTGACAGCGTGTTAAAAGGCTCTGCCAGGACATACTTCCTCTTCTGGTCCTCCTCGTCGTCAGACAGGATAGCCACACGGTCATCGCTGGCCATGTTGGCGGGATGGAAATGCTGCAAGAGAGAGACACGGACAGGGTGAGGGGGCACGCTCTTACTGCCCGCCGCCAGCCGAGGTGCTACCACCCTGAGCAGCCTGGTGCCAGGCCTGCCATCAACGGATGGCACTAGCTCCTACCGCCCGCCCGCCGGCCCTGGCTCGCCAGCTCTCCTGTGCCCAGGCCCTCTGCTGCCACCGCCAGTGCCAGCCCTCATCCGTGCCACTTAACTTACCGGAGGCTACGCTGGACTCGCTCTTCTTCCTGCTGTTGGCCGCGGTTTCCTGCCAACTTTTAGGCGGCGGCTCGGCGGACTACCGGCGTCTCCGTTTGCGGAAGCGCAGCGGCGGGTGGAGCCTCGGCTCGGAGTGTCGGCCCGGAGACGCGTAGACAAGCAGCGGCTGGTGCGGATGGAGCGATCGGAGGACGGAAGGAGCGGCGGCAGCGTTGGCTCACCTGCTTGGGCTCAGCGGGATTTACTTCGCGGTCGAGGCAGCCACCTGTCCATGGCGAGCAGCCGCGGCCGGAACGCCGAATGTCCGTCAGAGGCTCTTCCTGGTGACGTCAGCGCTCACCTGCTGCTGCTGCTGCTGCTGTTGATGCTGCTGCTGCTGGGCGGGAGGCGAGCGAGCGAGCGAGCGAGTGTGTGTGTGTGTGTAGGCGCCGGCGCGGCTTCGGTCACGTGGGGCGAAACCCGGTAGCGAGTCGCGAGCTCCTGCACAAGTGGCCCCGCCCCGCTCCCGCGGACACACGCCGCGCGCTCCCTGGACGGCCCACGAGGCCGCGACTCTCCTCTTGTAAGTCGAGCCGGGTTGCCGAGTCCTCGGGTCTCAGTCAGGGATGAACGGGCATCAAAAGCACGACCACCGCGGTCCTCCTGCCCCCCACCCCTCTCCCCGCCTCTCACCGAACAGGGGGGTCAGCCCATTCCGTGTCGCCCTCATGCGAATTGTTTCGGTTTTTCTCAATAAGGTGATGCAGAGCGAGATGGCCGGACATTTGCACCCGCGTCTTTCCCAATCTGAAAGGAAGAAGGGAAGGCCTGAGGAATTCTGACCTGCGGGGTCTGCAAGCCTTTGGGAAAATTAGTTTTGGAATGAGACCATGAAATCAGTGCCCGCTAGACAGAAGACTGAGCGGAGTGGGCATGGCGGCCCCCCAGGACTGTTGGAGACCCCTGTGTTCCATCCTTTTATGTCTGGCAGCTAAGTAACCGAATGAAGCCAAGAAGCAAGTTGATGATAATTCAGGCAAGAGAGGAGCAGACATGAAGGAAGTGGCTGAATGACAGACAACCATTGCGGACCACCGGGGTCTGAGTCAGATGATGTCCTCGTTTAGCTTCGGCTCATGTCAGCTCCACTCGGCCTGTCTGCCAGTTGGCGCCCTTGTCACCTACAGTGTGACACAGTCGAGCTCATTGGCCACGCCAGGCTGAACAAGTCAGACCTGAGACGTCGCCTCATCTAGCGCCGGATGTCAACGCTGCGCTCCAAGACCCTCAGCTTCCCCACCGCCTGACAAATCGTCCATCAAGTTGAGTGCTGACCCCACTGCGGCCCCTCGCTCACAAGTCGCTGAGTGCTCTCGAGGCCCTGCTTGTTTTATGAAGATGTGTCCTCAGTTTGTCCCCCATTTGTGTCACACACATCCCAGTTGTTTGTTTCATTTGGTTAAGGGGTACAATGACAGCTTTGGGGGTCCGGTGAGGTCACACTGAGGACACTGCCTGGCCCGCTCGTTTCATGTCAAGTGTGCCGTCCCAAAGGCCAGTCCCTCCTTGGCCATAATGGGGAGTCAGAGAACGTCACAGCAGAGATTGGGGACAAGCCACCATCTGGATAAACTCACCTGTGACAGTGGCATAGCCATTGGCTTTGGGCCCAGAGGACTGGGAGTGTGGAGCCAGCTGGTGGATGAGGAACTGGTCTGTAAGCCACATGGCCAAATGCCCCGGGTGATCATTGTTGTCACCCCTAATGGGCAGGGACATGGAGGGGCCGGCCGTGCTGTCCCTTCGAGTTGCAGGCCCCTTACTTGCTGGTCTCCATAACAAAGCCAACAGTAGATGATGGACACCTCAGGGCCACTCGCTCTGTGGTCACTCAGTGGTCAGTACAGTGGCCTGGTGACCTGAGGGTAGGCTGTCCCTGTGAGCACACATGGAGTCTCTAAAGAGGCCAAAGGAGACTTGTGAGGACCCCGTGAGGTGGCATCTTTGTGCCATTTGAGCCCCTGTGCATGAGTGACCCCTCAGGGTGGTGAAGGTGGCTGTTTGTGTGTCATATGCAGTATGTCCTGGGCAAATGGTGGCTGTGTGCCACTGGAGTGCCCTAACAGATGATTTTTTAAGTCTTAATATCTTGGCATAGCAGGTCGGGTTCACATGCCAGTGCTCACACTATAAAACAAGAACTTTGGAGAAGGCACAAAGGTGCCATTCATCTGCTCAAAGTCACGGAGCGCCCGCACAGAAATGTCGTGTAAGAACGTGTCCACGTTCAAATCGCGATGTATAAAACCTACACTTGGCGTAAAGCCACGCACATCTCCATGGTACCTCATACCCTGGCATACATGAGTTCTGCGTTTGATTTGCAGACTGGCGGCACCCAGCGTCAAAGCAGTGCTGCTGTTCCTATGTGGCTTATCTTTCTGTTTTAGATCCTCATTCCTGATGTGGCTTTATAAATACGCTGAAATTAACCGCATGTTGTTTATTAGTGTAATGATCTGATTGTGATTCACGAGTAACAATATAACGGGCACAGAATGGGCAAACTATTCTAAATACCAGAACTGCTTTAGCGTTGTTACTCTCACTGCACCTTCTTCTTCTTCTTTCAGCTGCTGCCCTTAGGAGTTGCCACAGTGGATCATCTTTCTCCATGTTAGTCTCATTGCACCACTCGGAGTATTTATATCACTGTATCCGAGTGTGGAATCACAGATTAGAAAGAGAATGATCAGGATACAGCATCAAGCACACGCCGCCTCAGACATGCACACAGTCTATTTGAACTGCTCTCGTATGTCAAACACCTCAGAGCCTTTCCTGTACGGACCTCGCGGTTCACAAACAGTTTCACCCCAAGAGCTCTAAACGCACTCAGTCAGCCATCGAGTGCTCCTCGTAGACCTGTGAGGACTTATGAGTACAATCACCTCACTGGAAACTTGAGATACAGTTAGAACATCACACAACCTGAGCCACTTTATAAATTCACATATGATGACGAGATCATTATTAAGATGAAATGCAGCAAAATATGTTGATTATATTATATAGATAAAACTTCAACTTCATTTAAATAATCTGTATTGTTAATTAAACATGTGAGGACACGGTGCCGCAGTGCTAGCGATGATCTGGCGCTCTGTTCACAGTTTGATCCTACCTCACGCGGTATATTTACTGAGGCTGGCACGACGCTGGAAGGATAGACGGTTAGAATAATTTAACACGTACTATGAAAATATTTCAATGTTCCTCAAAAGATCTGAAGAATCGTCGTTCTCAGCTTACAGATGGCTTAACGTCCATTAGGCCTTGTTCACACGGGCGTTAGGTTTTTGGATAAACGAACTTGCTCTGAACGTCCTAGACGTTTATGTCTAACGCCAGCCTGCAGCCCAAGTTGTAGTTTGTGTGTTAACCTGTGAGGCAGCGTCGGGAACTGGATATGAAAGCCCTTGTCGTTTTATTTGAGGAGCCTCCTTTCAATATGGACCATTTCACTATGTTAGATATTAATCTTCTTGTTTTAAAAATACTCGTAATACTGGCGACGTAGGGAGAGAAAAATCGCCGCCGCTACCTCTGACTGCACAACGTCGGGTTAAAGGAAGTTTTTTTGTGCTTTATGAAGAAATGCAAAAATTTCCACGCAAGTTTTTAAATTACTGTCGGATGTCGGTTTGCACTTTTGATTGTCTGCTGCAGCTGGCGCAATGCCACATTGCCCGCCGATCAACCGATATGCGACTTGGTGTTAGCCGCTAAGAGAGACTACTTGTCACGTTGAGGGAAGGAAACAGTCGAGTGTGCGCTGACACCGGGGTTATGCACTGAAATGCCAACCCTACAGAATTGTGATCAAATATTATATTAGAACATAAATTAATAGGTTCGTGGCTTACAAATTACATGAGACAATAAAATAAAATAAGCAATATGAAAATATATATGTTGTATATGAAAACATAAAAATATTCATATTTTTTCATATACAACATGTAAACTTTTATATTGTTTATTTTATAATAAAATGACTTTCGTCGAATTTTTCATCATAAACAATATTTATTTTTATTATATATAAATATTTATTTGCATATTCATGATATATCCGGTCCTCCGAAGCGTAAAATAAACGCACAGAAAACGAACTAGCAGCGGTTTCCTTGCGTTCGTTGGTTTTGAACGCCAAGAAGAAGCTGCATGCAACGTTTTTTTGATGGCGTATAAACGCGCTGCCGTCACCAAAGCCCGTGTGAACACTCTCATTGACTCCTACGTGTAGAAAACACTCGGCGCTTGATCCGCGCACGGACGCTTCTGAGCATAAAAACGCTCGATTTTAACGCCCGTGTAAACAAGGCCTTACAGAGCTGACTGTGTGGCGATTGGCTGTTTGGAGAAAGAAAAGGAAGGCCAGGAATTGGAGGTCAGTACGTCAGAGAGAGAGACAGACCTGCTACGATAAAGTAATCGAAGGTCACACACGGCGCAGCAAACATCTCACGTGAGACATGAACAGTCACTGCGCCACCGTGTGCCCGTGTTTAGTAACTCCTATCATCATGACAATGACATCACGTATACATCAGTATTTGAGTTATTCAGAGAGCTGTAATGTCACGAATGTCACGGATTTTGTGTCCTGTCGGAGGAAGAGAGAGAACAGAAGCACATAGTGATGGACACACAGAGCACAAAGAAGATCAAATACGTGTATAGCGCCGTGCGTAGAACTCACACTATGACATGACGTAAGCACAAAAGCCAAAATGTGTGTACGCACAGAAAAGTCCAGATGCAGGAATCTCTACGTACTCCAACTTCCGTGTTCTTCCGCTCCATAAATCCCGGTCAGTGTGAAAAGTAACACACGTGCACCGCCGGCTGCCCCGCCCCGACTCCTCCCAGAATGACACCTCTTTGAATATGCAAATCAATATAACGAGCCCTTGAGCTCAGCGTTCTGTGAAAAGACAAAGACAAAAGCACTTGGGGGAGAATAGAAGAAGTTCAGCGAATACCAAGTGGGGGCAAAGAAAAAACATAAAAGAGGAATAAACAACAAGAGGAAGCTGGTCGAGTGACAGAGCGTGGCGGAGAAACTCAAAATCTCAGGTTCACAAAGTCACACAGCGCCTGAAATAAAAAAGAAATGATCAGATCTGAAAGTCGCCGTGAAAAGGGGAGTCGTAGCCCACCGTCTATAAGATTATTAGGGTACAAAAAAAAGGGCAGGCAGTGGGGGAAAAGCACGAAAAGTCAACTTGAATCTCGACATTTCCACGTTAATCACGTAGTTTAGTTTGTCATTAAAGTAGAACGTCGTAAACGTCATCGTAACTGAAGTCGCACATTAAATGTTTCGTATTTGATCTTCTTTGTGCTCTGTGTGTCCATCACTACCTGCTTCTGTTCTCTCTCTTCCTCCAACAGGACACAAAATCCGTGACATTCGTGACATTGCAGCTCTCTGAGTAATTAAAATACTGAGATGTATACGTGATGTCATTGTCATGATGATAGGAGTTACTAAACACGGGCACACGGGCACACGGTGGCGCAGTGACTGTTCATGTCTCACGTGAGATGTTTGCTGCGCCGTGCGTGACCTTCGATGAAATACTTCACTGCAGCAGGTCTGTCTCTCTCAGACGTGCTGACCTCCAATTCCTGGCCTTCCTTTTCTTTCTCCAAACAGCCAATCGCCACACAATCAGCTCAGTGATGAACGTTAAGCCATCTGTAAGCTGAGAACGACGATTCTTCAGATCTTTAAAGGAACATTGAAATATCTTCATGGTGGTAGCGCTGCTGCCTCACAGTTAGGTGGCCCAGGTTTGCTTCCCGGGTCCTCCCTGGGTTTCCTCCCACAGTCCAAAGACATGCAGGATGGTGGATTGGCGATTCGAAATTGGCCCTAGTGTGTGCTTGGCGTGTGGGTGTGTTGGCACCCTGCCTGGGATTGGTTCCTGCCTTGTGCCCTGTGTTGGCTGGGATTGGCTCCAGCAGACCCCCATGACCCTGTGTTTGGATTCAGCAGGTTGGAAAATGGATGGATGGATGGATGAAATATCTTCGTAGTACGTGTTGAATTATTCTATCCGTCTATCCTTCCAGCGTCGTGCCAGCCTCAGTAAATATACAGCGCGAGGTAGGATCAAACCGTGAACGGAGCGCCAGATCATCGCTAGCACTGCGGCACCGTGCCCTCACATGTTTAATTAACAATACAGATTATTTAAATGAAGTTGAAGTTTTATCTGTATAATATAATCAACATATTTTGCTGCATTTCATCTTAATAATGATCTCGTCATCATATGTGAATTTATAAAGTGGCTCAGCTTGTGTGATATTCTAACTGTATCTCAAGTGTCCAGTGAGGTGATTGTACTCATAAGTCCTCACAGGTCTACGAGGAGCACTCGATGGCTGACTGAGTGCGTTTAGAGCTCTTGGGGTGAAACTGTTTGTGAACTGCGAGGTCCGTACAGGAAAGGCTCTGAAGTGTTTGACATACGAGAGCAGTTCAAATAGACTGTGTGCATGGCTGAGGCGGCGTGTGCTTGATGCTGTATCCTGATCATTCTCTTTCCGATCAGCTGCTCTGATTCCCACTCCGATACAGTGATATAAATACTCCGAGTGGTGCAATGAGACTAATATGGAGAAAGACAATTCACTGTGGCAACACCTAAGGGCAGCAGCTGAAAGAAGAAGAAGAAGGTGCAGTGAGAGTAACAACACTAAAGCAGTTCTGGTATTTAGAATAGTTTGCCCATTCTGTGCCCGTTATATTGTTACTCGTGAATCACAATCAGATCATTACACTAATAAACAACATGCGGTTAATTTCAGCGTATTTATAAAGCCACATCAGGAATGAGGATCTAAAACAGAAAGATAAGCCACATAGGAACAGCAGCACTGCTTTGACGCTGGGTGCCGCCAGTCTGCAAATCAAATGCAGAACTCACGTACGCCAGGGTATGAGTTGGCATGAAAATGTGCATGGCTTTACGCCAAGTTTAGGCTTTATACCTCGCGATGTGAATGTGGAAGCGGGCATACACAACATAATAATCATAATAATAATTCATTACAACATTTCTGTCCATACACACCACTTCTACATGAAGCCCCTGGTCACCACTGCTCTGCTCCAAAGCTGCTCATGTGGCGCCCCCCTCAGGTGTGTTGCCAGGTGCCATTGGTTTAGCTTTGTGCTTTACCACCTGCCAGTTGTCACCCCCAGCGAGCACCCCCCCTATTTTGAGTCTTTTCCTCCTGCCTACTCTGTGCCACTGAAACACACCCAAGTGGGCATCATAGAAGGCCAGTGGCCCCGATGCTTGTGTGAAGCCCCCAGCCTTCATCAGTGGAGGCACACCTGGTGCCAGCGGTGGGATCTGAACCTGGGACTATCCGGCCTCAACACCAGCACCTGATCCCTTCACAGTGAGCCTCAGGGTGGTCAGCAGCGATGTGGGTGACATTTGCGCTGCCACCACCACTGTGTGTCCATTACTTGGGGGGTTGAGTTGGGACCACCCTGTGTGCTCTCAGTGGAAACTTTCTGGCATGAAAGCTGAACTCAGTGGGCACAAGCAGCCCAGGGCATGAGACAGGGACTTGAACCCACCATGTCAGTGCCCACTACTTCCCCCATTTCTATTGTCCACCCTCCTCTGCCCCCACGTTATTTCAGTTCCATTTTTTTTTATGCTGTCACTTATTTGACTGTCACCGCCTGACTTACTTTGACTTGCCATGTTGGCCAATGGAGGCCCAGGAACTGGGATGCCAAGTGGCACTGACAGGCTGCCACTCAGTTACCCCAGCAGTTGCATGCCAACTCATTCCCAGCATGCTCTGCTCCCCCAGCCTCATGTCAATTATAACCTGTGCCCAGCCGCAAGTGGGCAGCACACCCTGCCCACACCCTGAGTCACAAAGCCACACATGACTGGCCCTCGGACACTGAGCCCCACTTTACTCAACAAGGCAGACTGGACAGAACACATAAGACACGTTCCAGGTGGGCACGAGACCGGAAGGCCACCAGGCCACCCGTATTGGCCCATCTGTCCACACCGTGGGCACCTGCCACTGGGGCATTATAAAGCAGCTCAGGACACTGGTCAGAGGTGCCCTCTCTCCTCTGCCGAAGGCTCTCCTTCAGGTCCACCATGCCACCACCCAGCGAGCAGAGGATGGCATGAGGACCACAGCAGTCCCACTTGAAGGTGGTGTCCTCAGAAAAGACGTAGACGTCCACCAGGCCGCGGATGACACAGAGACACTTGTAGCCGGCCCCCGCGGCGTAGTGGATGTCCCCTCCACAGGCACTGCCCAGCTGCTCCCGGACACTTGGCGCCTCGCCCGAGCTCAGAACTGCCGACAGATGGGTGCTGTCCACCAAGGGGTCAGGGGTGGTCTGCAGCGAGTTCAGCTTCACGTCCTCAAATGAGAGACCCCAAAAGTACTGGCCAGTCCATCTGCAAAGGTAAAGAGGACATCGGCGTCACGGCACCAAACTGACAGGCCTCCCGCACTTCACCCACAGGTGGCGGCAGGCGATCTCAGTGCCACCTCACCTCTTGGTGTTTGGGTCCTGGGCAGCGAATGGCTGGTTGACCACGCCCATGACGGGCATTCCCGAGTGAAGCAGGTAGGCGCCAATCAGGACGGTCACACACTGCAGGCCCTGGCTGTGCACCCCACCGTGGGCCACCGAGTCCCCGATGCCTTTGATGTACTGGAGGGTGGAGTCTGGAAGACAAAGTTTAAGTAGGCACAGTCACCAGGTGCCCACCCGGGGCCTCCACCTCCCCGTGGCACAAGGCACTTACCAATGGGATCCACCCAGACTCCCAGCGTACTCGGTGGGATCTCAGCGTGCCCAGTGTCCAGCTCCAGCTCGCCAGCACTCTGGTGGGCAGCCCTGGCGAGGGCACTGGCCGCCTCCTCGTTGCCATCCAGCACAAGTGACAGGAGTTTGGCCGTCTCCTTCTCCGTCTCGCAGATCTTCACGCAGATCTTCTGTCCTGCGGAGACACGCACCAGAGGTTTGTGACCAGCGGTGACCACCATGTCCAGTGGCTACCCGGTCACCTGGGCCTTCCCCTCCAGATAAGGATGAGCGGTCAGCAGGCTTACCAAGGCCGTTTGTGAACTCGTTGGACTCCTCGCCGAAGATGTGCCCTTTGAGGACAGGAAACTGAAAAGAGGAAGACAAGGGTCAAAGGGCAGAGTCGGCCAACATCAGTGAGCAGACCCCTCTTGGGACACCGTGGGCATGCAGAGGGACCACCCACAGCGTAGTAACAAGCCTGATCATCTGTGGTCACCTCCTGTTCTTAATGCTATAGCGACCAAACACTCCCTCCTGTGGTGACCACATGGGGACTCGGGAGGACAGAGAGGTGTCACTTTCTCCACTGGACCCCCGAGGACAGCACCGGGCCTCTGTGGTCAGTTAGGAGCCCAGACAGTGTCTGTTTGGGCTCCGCCAGTCCAACTGTAACATTAGTGCCCACCACAGACCGCGCTCGCCTAAGCGGCTCCACCCACCTGGTGCCCGACGTCGTGCTTTATGACCTCCTGGACGAGGACATCTGCCAGGGTCTTGAAGTCCGTGACGAACTTCTTGTTCTTGTCCTCCTCCTTCTTCTCCTCAATGAGCAGCTGGAAGAGCAGCGCCTCCTGCCTGCAGGCCCGCGCGATGTTGGCCGCCTTCTCAGAGGCCCGCACCAGGGCAGCGAGCACATCGGACATCCTGCCAGCTTCGGGTCCTGCACACATGGGGGGGCGAGAAGAGAGAGAGAGAGAGAGAGACGGCCCACATGGCCGAGTTAAGGTGGGGTGCCCGGTCCAGCTCCTGGCGTAGCGCGGCTCCTGGGCACCGGAACTGAAATGTTAAAAGCTGAGTGCGCCATCAGGGGGCGCTCTCTGTACTCCCACACCGCAGGCCACGTGAAGGTCGACGGAGGGGCCTCAAGTGCAGAGAACACCACGAGAAAAGCATGTGGCACGCCAGGGTGCCCGTCACTTGATAAGTAGGCATGCCGAGGGCCCAGTGCCGCCCACACACCTGTCACTGGCAGCACACGCAGTAGTCACACGTGTGACACAAACACACCCCGCCTTACCGATGGCCGCCTCTCCTTGACGTCCTTGTCACCCTACATGGCATTTCACTGTACACATTCGCTCACTCCCAGAATTCCCTGGGCTCTTTACACTGGCCTGCCACTCGCCAGCTGACCTTTTGTTTGTCTAAGTGTCCCTTACTCGTGCAGGCCTCGTATCCCGGGAGTGACTGATGGCCACATCTCTTTTATGTTTTTAGTACTGTGACACTTCGCCATACAGGCCACTCCTGAGCGGTGACAATTTGCTTGCTCCCAAAGTTGTCCTGGGCTTGTGGCACTGGCCTGTCACCTGCTAGCTGAATGTGGCCTTTTGTTTTTCTACAGTGAAAGGTGCCATATAAACAGACTGCCCTCTGAGCCCTGGCACCTCATGCTCTTGTTACCTCTCGTGTCCTCGGGCTCAGCCTGGCCCGGCTGGCGGTGCCCTGCTCCTGCTTCTCCCGAGATGGCACCCTGCAGTGACACGTTCATCAATGACATTTTGCCCTGTAGCTTCAGCACATTAATCTCACTTACAACCCAGGAAGGGGAAAGGGGTGGCACTGATGCCACCTTGGCATACCAGGCACTCAAATGGCAAAGCACACAGCAATACCTTCATAAGCCTAAGACCACCACCTCACTGGCACTTCCCCGGGGTGAGGCTTTCCTTTTCGCCAGAGGCAGCAAGCCAGCCGCGTGCCCACCGTCATGTCCCCTCTGCGGGTTGGAGGTGTTCATCTGTCCTCTCTCTGAACAGGAGATTCAGAGCGGAGGACACTGGCACACTCATTCAAGCGGGTGGCAGCATGCAGGCCAGTCTATGCCCTTCTCCACTCTATGGCGAGAATGTGGGACCACCTTAAGACACTTCATAGGGCAAGGAACTAAAAACCGACCTGGTTCAGTTGTACCCATGTGTGTGCCCAGGGGAACCCAGCAGCTCTCAATTACAACAAGCACTTTACACCGAGAAGCCCCCTCGACCCTCAGGCTCAATCGGGATAGCGATAACGGTGAGGAGGATGAAGATGATGGCTGCCTCCTGTTTTCTCCCGACCTTTGTTTCTGTTTCTGAAAGTGGCCACACAATACCGGAGGGGACGCCGAAACTTTTGTAACGCAGACCCTCACCTGAGCTACGAGGCGCCATCGCGCTGCCTCCCCGGGGCACATTCCTGCCAGCCTCCCCGGGGCTATACGCGACTGCGCCTGCGCCTTTCAAACGAGAGCCCGACGAGCCGAGCAGAGGACGGCAAAAAAACGAAGCCACAGAGAGCGGCGCTGCCCCCACCGTCCGTCCCTCCCTGCGACCCCGAATTCCGAGCCCGGCCAGCGACTTACCTCAGCGAGTGGCCCTCCGTGCGAGTGGCGCTCCGCTTGACGGCGGGGCCTTTCCGGGTGTCCCCGCTACTGCGCTGCCATTGGCTGGCACTGCTGTCGCGAGCCATTCAGCGCCAAGGGGCGGGGCCTTTGGTGCGACTCCCCCTAAACGTCATCAGAATGATGGACAGGCGACTTTCACGAGCGGCGCAGAGCGAAGGGTAGAAGGACGGCGGCGGGCATCTCGTGAAGACGATCACGTAAAGCAAACGAAACGGCGATGATGTTGGGCGAAACTCAGCTGCAGGTCCTCTCGGCGGGCGGACACACTAGACTGGCACCCTGGTCAGCTTCTCACAGGTAGGCACAGTCACTCTGCAGCAAACACCGACTTGATGCTGAGTTTGGTTTCCTGTCTGATTTTTTTGACGATTTGAATTCATATTGCAGGCGAAATCCGACACCAGTTGGCAGATGCCCACCCTGAACGCGCCTCACATGTGCAAACAAATAGAAAGAAACCTGTGAGACTGACGCAACCTCACAGACCACCATGGACTCCCTTATGCCACCTGGATGGGCTCCACCCAACATACAAAGCAGGTTCAGAAAATGGATGGTTTGCAGACCTCAGAGACAAAAACCTTCTCCGCTGTTGTTGAATGGGTGAGCTGATGGATGATAACGTGTTCAGAGAGCGTCGTACGTGAGAATAGAGGATAGGATGGGAGATGACAGTCAGGGGGGATGCCAGCTCAAATGTGGCATGTAGACGTTCTGTTCTGCTGCTCTGCTTCCTGCGATTCAGGGGTATCTGTGGCCTGTGCCCGCATGTTCTCTTCATCAGGATGAGCAGGGTGGCACTGCCACAGGTTCGGGAGGCGCACACCATCGGGCCATCAAAAACATGAACGTCCCCAACGCTCGGCCTCATGTGACGTTTGCTGTGCCTGACCTGCACAGGACAAGAGATTTCTAAACCCACAGAAGGAGACGACGAGCATCAAGTGTGTGTGGGGGGGTCAGCCGAGCCCTGCCATCCAGATTGATAAACTGGGCACAAATATGAACTGTGAAATGTTATCATGGCAGAGAGCCACCTCAGTCTACCAAGTGGTCCAAAGCAAGCTGTGAACCTCAGAGAGGCCATTAGTGCGTCACCGTGAGGGTCACTTCGTAGGTGGCTCTGGTCAGGACGTCACACTCTCTCTTTGGTCAATCAGTGAGAAATAATCAGACTTCATGGTGATGACCACTCATTTACTGGGCCAGCTTCTCAATGTGTTTTGGACTGTTGGGCAGACCAGAAAGAAAAAATAACAGACATAGAAATATATTAAAAAATGAAAAAGTGTACTAAAAAGTAACAAATTAGTCTCTCATCCATCTCGCTATATCCTAACTGCAGGGTCACAGGGTCTGCTGGAGCCAATCCCAGCCAACGCAGGGCGCAAGGCAGGAAACAAACCCGTGGCAGGGCGCCAGCCCACCGGCGGGCACACAACTAATGTCTGAAGCTTCGAGAGGTGCTTTAATTGGGTAATACAGACGTCAAGCCACATCCTGATATCTGTGCGTGGGAGAGGCGCTATATAAATGAAATGTGTTCTTATTATCGTGAAGTGCCCGATCGCACGAGAGGTAACGTTGTGTGGCGCCGCCCAGTGTGACGTCCTGCCCTGCCAAGTCAAACTTGAAGCTCATCACTCGCTTTGTGAGGTCCCCTAATTCAGCCCCACGGTTTGGTTCGGTTTACTCGCGTCTTGTCCAAGTTATTTATTTCACGTCAAAGTACAAACGTTCTGTTTATGGAGAAACGGCCTGTGAGGGCGCCGAGTACAATGGCGGGTTTACGAAGGCCGACGCGGATGGCGGGATGGCAGCGACAGGCTCACTTTTTCAGGCAGCAGTTTGCATTTGCTTGTAGATTTTGAATATTAATTTGTACCTGATGCCTTTTCCTGAACTATCAAAGAGCCGTAGAATTCTCCTTTTCTTTACAATGAACAATGACAAGAATGCTGTAAACTTTGTAACCTTCCTTTTTAGCAACTCAACTTCTACCCAAACACCACCTCCGTACATCTTGGCCAAAGCGCCAGACAGTTCAAACAGAAACTATTAAGACGATATTGGAATAAAACACAAAATCGAATAATAAAGCGAACGTTATAACAGAAACGCAGGCTTCTCTCCACAACACTCGTCGTCCATCAGATCATCAATGAAACCAAATGGACTCCAAGCAGCAGGCTTGTCACCGTTGTGAGGGACGGCTGGCAGCTCATCCTGGTCAACACGTCCTGGCCGCTAGATGGCGTCTTCCCTGCAGCATGGAGGTGCCCCAGATTCCTGCAGGGCATCATGGGAGATGGAGTTTGACTTCACAGCCCTGCTGGGTGCCGTGGGTGCCATCAGGCGACGCTGCACGGAGACTCCGGGATTTTTATTTTCCCAGTAGCCCAGATGTATTCCCAAGTCACAGGGATGGAAAAACTGAAGTACGTCCGGGCTGAAGAAAAATGAAAGTCTTCACGTGGACTGAAGGACTGTGACGATGCTGCCATCTGCTGTCCGGCTGTCCTTGAGCCCAACACCGTCAGTAATGTCACCGATGATGTAGACAGTGAGGGGATGAGGTACAAAAGTGCCAAAGAATTAGTTATTAAAACTGACAGCCAAACAAAGAAAGAAAGTGCAGCGCCTTCAAAACAGCACTCAGAGCCGATGTCTTCTCTCCTGGCATCTCTCCTGTTCCACCCGTCGGGCACCGCAGCAGGCGAGACGACATCGGGCTCTGAAATGATTTCTGCGTTGGCTTTAAGAAGACGCACTGCACTTTCTTTCTGTTTGGCATTCAGTTTTAATAAAAGCACTTTTGTACCTCATCCCCTTACTGTCTACATCATCGGTGACATTACTGACGGTGTTGGGCTCAAGGACACCCGGACAGCAGATGGCAGCACGGACTCGAACCCGCATCGTCAGGAGGACAGGAGCACTTCCGGGTCAAGGACTATTTAAAGGACTAAACCAGTGCTGGGAGGACAGGAGGGTTGATTGGATTATTGATGACTGATTTATTGTTTATGGGGGTGGCACAACATCAAAAAGAAGAAATTCCAATATTTCTGAGTGCTGGACGTTCATCTGCGGGGTTTGAGGAGCGACAGCGCCCTCTAGTGTCACACCGTCTACTGACGATCAGCACTGCTGTCCGCTCTAAAGGATCTCCATTTCAACGTTGGCGCTGGGCACGATGTCCTCAAGCGCTGTGTGGAATTCTGGGTAAGAACTACAAGCGCGTGGCACTCCCAGCGTAGCTCCACAGGTGAGGGCAGCAGGCCTTCTGTTGAGCCCACTTTCAGCCTTACAGCTCACCAAATGTCACTTTGTCACATAACGCTGGCGGTGGCTGCTCCCTTTGTCACACTCTTTGACTCCTACACACACTCGGCTCCTTTCAGCTGAGCCGATGCCATGGGTGTGCAGAAGTGATCTGCTGTATATTGTGGCTCTTGGGCGTCATCCTCGTAAAACGTCCTCTTCATCACCTTCCTCCATTGTGTCCTGTAGTTTAGAAACGGCGCCGTCAGAATATCCGCATCAGCAGGGTCGATTCCTTGGATGCCAGCTGATATAAAAGCCTTTGACAGTTTAGCTGGCACGACCCCAGGGTCACCCGGGCACTGCCGTTCAGTCTCACAGAGCTCCTTCACGCTGATCCAGCCAACCTCCTTAGACTCTCAGGATATTAAATATTGGATGGCACAAAATTTCTTGCAATTAAACCAAAATAAAACAGAAGTTGTACTTGTTGGTCCTACGCCATCTGCAGTTGAAGCTGGCATGCAGTTAGCACCTTTGGCAGCAACGATTCATAATGACGTCAGAAAGGTCGGTGCCATCTTTGAGTCGTCACTAAGTTTTGAAATCTCCATGGCAGTCAAGTCCTGTTTTTACCAACTGAGGCAAATTTCTAAACTCAAATCCTGCCACCCACAGAAGGACTTGGAGAGGTTGGCATTAGGGTAATTCCTTATACTGTATGTGGGTCTGCCCAAGTCTGCTCTGTGGCGCCATCAGCTGGTTCAGAACGCGGCAGCGGGAGTCCTGATTGGCTCGAGAAAACGGGATCACGTCTCCGCCATTTCAGCTTCTCTCCGTCTCCACTGTTTGTTCTTAAAGCCTCGCGTGGTCTCGCTGGCTCCAAAGTACATCTGTGCCCTCCTTCACCCCCGTGTGCCACCAAGGGCACGGAGCTCATCGGGACGCCTGCTCCTCGTAGTGCCGAGGGGACACCGAGCTCTTTGGAATGCCCTGCCTCTGCACACCAGGTCTTCATCCTCCTCGTCTTCGCTGCACTGCATGATGGGATTGTGGTGGGCGTTACCATCGGCTGCTTTAGTGATCTGCTTCTGCCTGAGTGTCTGCATTGTGTTTATTTCAATGCTGCTTTGGATGGCACTTTGGCGCACCCTCTGCTGTTTCAAATGCGCTTCAATGAATGAAGAATTGATCAATCCGACTGTCCGCGTCCTTTCCGACGTCTAGAAGATTCCTGAATGTTTTACTAGATGCCAAAGCTAATCTAGGGGAGTGACGTTGGTATAGTCCAGCTGGTTCTGTCTGCTCTGAGTGAATATTATTCTTCAGTTAGTGAGCAGCCATGCCATGTGTAAGGCGTGGAGGGCACAGAGTGCCAATGTGCCATTTGAGTGTGTGAAGTAACTTGTAGGACAACGCGCTTATTTAAGTGCAGAGCCGTACGAGCGTAAGAATCTGTAAGTACAGAAACAACTCAAGAAAAGCTGCGTTCAGAGAAGACGCGTTTCCTTTTCTTGCCTTTTATTCCACGTGTCTAACTTTTTTTTTCTTTATTTGCTTTTAACTTTCACTACGCATTTTTAAAATGGACTTTTGGACTGAGAGATTTCTTTTGGCAGACGTTTGACCCGCGCTTGATCTCGCTTTATACTTCGGCGGCTGCACTGATAATCTAGAGACGCTCCTGCATTACTCCGTCTTTTATGCTGCTCTCCATGAATGCTTTTCAAAAGATCCTGAAGAATCTTCACCCTCTGGAGTGACGCCCGCCGGGTGCTCTCTGGGCTCCCTAAGTTGTCAGCTGAGACAGACGGGCACAGTTGGCTGCTTGGAGTCTTGTGGTCCGCCGTCCTGGTAGAGCAAACACACATGAAGAACACTGAGGGCATCATCATCATCACTAAGACATTCAAGTTACGTTTCCGGTCCTGACGTTCCTTCAGGATTACTTGGTGGACCGGGTGGCTGGCTGTCCTCCCTTGAATCAGGACTCGATATCTGGATGAAGTCATTATGTTAACAAGTGACAGTCATTGAGATGATGCAGCGTAGTTTGTAAGACAGCAGAATAGAAGAAGAGAAACCTTAAAAAGAGCCGCACGAAGGATCGGCTGATACGTGTGCCCTGCCTTGTATCTGCCATCAGTTCAGACGAGCGGACCAACGCTCAGCACAGCCCCACCATATTGTAGTAGTCATCATGATCCAAAGTGTGCAGAGATCATCCAGATGATTCCCATTTTGTTTGATAAGAATCTCCGTGTTCTGTCTGACTGCAGACTCATACAAGTTAGCCAATCTGCTTTAAAAGAAGATCAACATGTGGTTGATGATGTTAGGGCACAACTCACTGGCAGCGCATGTCATCATCCACCACCTGACTTGTCTGAAATTAGGAACTTCTATCCCGGTCTTCCCGATTTTTTGAGTTTCCATAAATCAGACGAAAGTGCCAAATTGATTGAATGGATTGTAACACCCGAGGAAATAGGACTATCGACCTACTGTATGCCAACGTTAAAGACACACACAGTGCCACCTGCAGATGATAACCTGGTTCTGCTTCAGCCTCACTACAAACCAAGAGTGATGGAGCGACCGACAACCACACGTCATTCAGGAAGTGGTCCTCTGAGGCTCTGAGAGACTCACATAGTGAGAACATTGAGGAAGTTTTTGACTGCACTACTGACTACATCAACTTCTGGATGGACATTGGAGTTCCAGTAAGACCAGTACGCTGCTATGCTAACAAGAAGCCATGGATGACAAGTGACATCAAGGAAGAAAAGGGCTTTTAAAGATGGTGATCAGCATGAGCTCAAGTGCGTGCAGAAGGAACTCCGAGTCCAGCTCAGGTCGGCCAAGGAGCAGTACAGGAGAAAACTGGAGCAGAAGTTACAGAATAACAGCATGAAGGAAGTGTGGGATGGGATGAAGATCATCACTGGCTGCAGCTTGAAGCGGGGTGCCGCCATCGAGAGAGACGTGGAGAGAGCAAACCAGATGAACAACTTCTTTAACAGGTTTGACCACCCTAACCCACCTCAGAGTACTGCACCCTCCAGCCATCCTTCTGCTGATACCAGCATAGGTGAGACATCACCACCCACAATTACAGCAGACCAGGTGAGCAGAGAGCTGAAGAGACTTCATGCCAGCAAAGCAGCGGGTCCAGATGGCGTATCACCACGACTGCTGAAGGCCTGTGCGCTGGAGAGTCCATTACAGTGCATCTTCAACCTGAGCCTGGAACAGGGGAGAGTCCTGAGGCTTTGAAGAACATCTTGCATCACCCCAGTCCTAAAGCTATCACGTCCTAGTGAGCTGAATGACTTCCGGCCTGTCGCTCTGAAGTCACATGTGATGAAGGCCATGGAGCGGCTGCTGCTTCACCACCTGAGGCCACAGGTCCACCGCGCCCTTGACCCTCTGCAGTTCGCATACCAGGAGAAGGTGGGAGAGAAGGATGCCATCATCTACACGCTACACCGATCCCTCTCCCACTTGGACAGAGGCAGTGGTGCTGTAAGAATTATGTGTCTGGACTTCTCTAGCGCCTTCAACACCATCCAACCTCTGCTCCTTAGAGACAAGCTGACAGAGATGGCAGTAGATTCATACCTGGTGCCATGGATCATGGACTATCTTACAGACAGACCTCAGCATGTGCGTCTCAGGAACTGCAGGTCTGACATTGTGGTCAGCAGCACAGGAGTGCCGCAGGGGACTGGACTTTCTCCTGTCCTGTTCAGCCAACATACATTGGACTTCCAATACAACTCGAGTCCTGCCACGTGCAAAAGTTCACTGACGACACTGCTATGGTGGGCTGCATCAGGAGTGGGCAGGAGGAGGAGTACAGGAACCTAATCAAGGACTTTGTGAAATGGTGCGACTCAAACCACTTACACCTGAACACCAGCAAGACCAAGGAGCTGGTGGTGGATTTTAGGAGGACCAGGCCCCTCATGGACCCCGTGATCATCAGAGGTGACTGTGCAGAGGGTGCAGACCTATAAATACCTGGGAGTGCAGCTGGATGACAAACTGGACTGGACTGCCAATACTGATGATCTGTGTAAGAGAGGACAGAGACGACTATACATCATTAGAAGGCTGGCGTCCTTCAACATCTGCAATAAGATGCTGCAGATGTTCTATCAAACAGTTGTGGTGAGTGCCTTCTTCTACATGGTGGTGTGCTGAGGAGGCAGCATAAATAAGAGGGACAAACTGGTGAGGAAGACAGGCTCTATTGTAGGCACAGAGCTGGACAGTTTGACATCCGTGGCAGAGCGACGGGCGCTGAGCAGACTCCTGTCAGTCATGGAGAATCCACGGCATCCACTGAACAGGATCATCTCCAGACTGCTGTCACCGTCCTGCTCCACTGACAGACTGAGGAGACCCCACACTATGTGACTCGGGGGGTAAAGGCTAACGTTATACCAAGTTATTGTCTGTTATACCTGCATTGTTATCACTCTTTAATTTAATATTGTTATTATCAGTATGCTGCTGCTGGAGTAGGGGATTAATAAAGTATCTATCTATCTATCTATTATATAGTGCCTTTCATATCTATCTATCTATCTATCTATCTATCTATCTATCTATCTATCTATCTATCTATTATATAGTGCCTTTCATATCTATCTATCTATCTATCTATCTATCTATCTATCTATCTATTATATAGTGCCTTTCACTCTATCTATCTATCTATCTATCTATCTATCTATCTATCTATTATATAGTGCCTTTCATATCTATCTATCTATCTATCTATCTATCTATTATATAGTGCCTTTCACTCTATCTATCAATTATATAGTGCCTTTCATATCTATCTATCAATCTATCTATCTATCATATAGCGCCTTTCATTTCTATCTATCTATCTATCTATCTATCTATCTATCTATCTATCTATCTATCTATTATATAGTGCCTTTCACTCTATCTATCAATTATATAGTGCCTTTCACTCTATCTATTATATAGTGCCTTTCATATCTATTATATAGTGCCTTTCATATCTATCTATCAATCTATCATATAGCGCCTTTCATTTCTATCTATCTATCTATCTATTATATAGTGCCTTTCACTCTATCTATCAATTATATAGTGCCTTTCACTCTATCTATCTATCTATCTATCTATCTATCTATCTATCTATCTATCATTATGTAGTGCCTTTCACTCTATCTATCTATCTATCTATTATATAGTGCCTTTCACTCTATCTATCTATCTATCTATCTATCTATCTATCTATCTATCTATCTATCATATAGTGCCTTTCACTCTATCTATCTATCTATCTATCTATCTATCTATCTATCTATTATATAGTGCCTTTCACTCTATCTATCTATCTATCTATCTATCTATCTATCTATCTATTATATAGTGCCTTTCACTCTATCTATCTATCTATCTATCATATAGCGCCTTTCACTCTCTCTCTCTCTCTATCTATCTATCTATCTATCTATCTATCTATCTATCTATCTATCTATCTATCTATTATATAGCGCCTTTCACTCTATCTATCAGCAGCAAAGATGGACGCCATGTAACAGAAAACGGGGCTCCTTTGCTCAAAGGTGGGAGACTCGGAGTGTCGTAATAATGCACAGCGGAGTAACGTTTCCATAATCGAGTTTACTGAACATACAAACCTAAGCAGCGCTTGGTTCACCTTAATAAATGTAAGTAGTTGCTCATTTTGATTTGCTCCATTTTTCGTCGTGTTGTTGTTATTCCTGCCTCCATTTCAGTAGGGATTGCTGATGTTATGCATTTCCGTCCTGTAATTCCAAGTCATCCCCAAATTCTCCAGCAGGATCATCCTGTGGTTCCCAGGCCTCTTCGTCATCGAGACTCGGAGAGACGTGTGCGCCACTCAGATCAACGGCGTCACAGCAGGACTTCGTCCGAAGGTCGCGAGTTTCCTTCCAGATGTTCTCGTCATCATCGTCACGTGACTTCGTGTCCCGTCCTCTGGGCTTGAATGACGATAACGTGATCTCCGCTGGCTTTGTGCTCCCTTTGTTTTTGTGCAGTAAACAGACACAGCGTGTGTTTCATACGTACGGCTGAACTACCTCAGGCTTAGTAAGAATAAAGAACTACATTTATTATGGGATGTTCTTACCAGTAAATGGATCTAAGCACACATAAACGATAAAGTCCTGCGTCCCAGAGAGTGACGGCACCGGCAAAACGTTGCAGAGAAGCACTGAAGTGATTGCTGGCACAAAATTCAACTCTGTTTTTACAAAGTTCATGTGCTGTAAAGTTGATTCCATCATCATCATCATCATCATCATCATCACCGTATCCATTATGACGTCACACACCTGCTCGCCGCTCCAGCAGATCTCGGAGTCAGCGGTGGATCGTCTTGTCCTGTTGTGCTGACAGATGAAGACCAAGACGACTTCTTATCTGAGCACTCAGCTCCTCCACATGACTCGTCTTCTGTTGTGCAAATGGAAAATGTGGGCAACTTCAGTTTGGTTTGTTCATAAAATGTGCCAACCGTACCATCCACAGGAATCTGCTTTCTTCTAAAATCACAGACATCAGAAGTAAAATCTTCAACTCTTCCTCTTGTTGAATGTCCATTTGGGATCAAACAGCTCCTCTCCTATTCCCCAAATGTGAGAATGTCTTGTCAGCGGTGCCAAGTCTTCTTCTGCCACCATTTGTGGTCCTCACTTGCTGCTAACGTGAAGCCTCTCAATTCCAATCTTCCTTGAAGTCTTTTCTCCTGGCATCACGTCACCTGGCTTTCGAAATACAGACGACGTGCCACACGAGGCTCCTTTTGTCTTCCATTTCATCTTCGGTCTCGTGTTGTCTCTCTGCTGTCTCTTTATCGGCGCCGCACTTCACTTGTTGACAGAAGGAGAGGACAGCAACTCTGTCACCGTATCAGAGATAAATTGTGCCACTTGTTCATCGGTCACAATGGGCAGCACTGCCTTGTCAATCTGTAAATATGAAATATCAGCTGGAACAGTAAAAGTTACAACATGAACGATAAAAACACACCTGTATGCGGGTGGCACGGTGGCGCAGTGGGTAGCGCTTCTGCCTCGCAGATAGGAGATCCCTAAGGGTTCACTTCTCGGGTCCTCCCTCCGTGGGGTCTGCATGTTCTCCTCGTGTCTGCATGGGTTTCCTCCCACCGTCCAAAGACATATTGGTGATCCTAAATGGTCCCTCGGTGTGTGTGTGTGGGTGTGTGTGTGTCCTGCGGTGGGCTGGCACCCTGCCCGGGGTTTGTTCCTGCCTTGCGCCCTGTGTTGGCTGGGATTGGCTCCAGCAGACCCCCGTGACCCTGTGTTAGGATACAGCAGGTTGGATAATGGAGGGATGGATGGATGGAGGGTTACCTTCACACACACACTCACACACACTCACACACACACACACGCCATTCAAAGACTTTATGGTGAGGACTCTGACTGAGCCGGCCTGCTGACAGGACTCGCTATACGCCTTTTTATTTCTCACGAATCTACTGGTGTTGTCTTTGTCATTTACTGGAGAATTGAAGGTGGAATTGCAGTCACTTTGTCATTTAACAGAAGAAGAGGAGCAGCTCAGGTGTTCACAGCACATTCATTGGTCCTCCTCAGTAATCCGCTTGCTGCTCTAATTGGCGAGTTGTGACCAACATTACGATTCTGACTGAGAGAGAACTTCTGCTAAACTACATTTGTAAATCTGATCAGAATGAGGTACATGATGGGTACTGCAGCCTCCATAGTGTGTGTCGTACCCGCTTAGTTAGCGATGAGGGTTAGGGTGAAGTTGACGTTTCTTAACTCAGGAAATCGCAGCAATTGACAGAAAGCAAATGAAACGTTTCCAAAATACAGTCGCAGATAACGTGAACGACGACAACAAGCTACAGTATGTGCTTACTGAACTGTCACCCTGAGGCCACCTCGTCTCTTTGTGTGTTCACAATGTCCTGTCCTGGCACGTCTCTCGACCGCAGGAATTCCAACAAATCCTCCTCCTCCTCCTCCTCCTCCTCCGTGACATCTCAGGCGCTCTATTGGTCACTTTGATCTTCTCCTCCGCTCCGCTATAAAGAGCCGCGGCCGAGCGCAGAGAGGCCAACATACCGTCCTTGGCGTTCCTGTGGTGACCAAATGACCTGCAGGTATATGTGCCTTGAAAAGTTTGGCGGGATCTCATGAAAGGGTCTCTCTTTTCTATTTTGTTTTCTCCCATGTGCCCTCGTAGGCTCCGTAGAAATTAGAATGGAAATAAAACGGAAATCTCATGAAGGTGTGTGTTTGTGTGTTTGTGTGCCTGACGTTGACTTGGATGGCGAGCCGCAGCCCTTCTGTCTCCGCTGTCTGTCTTCGTGTTTGAATCTGAGGACTTTGACGACAACGAGTTACATGAGAGAGAGAGAGAATGAAAGGCACTATATAATGATAGACAGACAGACAGATAGATAGATAGATAGATAGATAGATAGATAGATAGATAGATAGATAGATAGATAGAGTGAAAGGCGCTATATACTATATAATAGATAGATAGATAGATAGATAGATAGATAGATAGATAGATAGATAGATAGATAGATAGATAGATAGATAGTGAAAGGCACTATATACTATATAATAGATAGATAGATAGATAGATAGATAGATAGATAGATAGATAGATAGATAGATAGATAGATAGACAGACAGACAGATAGATTCAATGAAATGTTTTAAATGTGGCCGTGCAGGGCACAAAGCAGTTGACTGTAAAAGAGCTGATGGTAGTCATGCTATGGGTGGAAACACAAATGCAGTGAGCGAGTCAGATGTAGAGGATGAGTCTGAAGACTCCGACTCCGATGCTGAAGATCAGCAGATTGTTGTCTGTGAGGTATCCACAGGTACTCTTAGCTCGACTGTAGGAAGTTCTGATAATCAGATACCCAGTTGTAGCTCCACAGTTGAAAGGAGTGAAATAAAGAAAGCTGAGATAAAAATGCCTGAAGTGGATGGATCGGCCAAGGCCGAGTTGAAGTCCTCTACTGTGAATATAAATCAGGATGAAGAAAAGGGCCCAGCTAAGGCCGAGGTTATGCAGCCTGTCATTGAAACGACACCAACTGAGGTGGATGACATTGAAGGTCTGAATGCTGCCGCTGCTACCTGTGAGCCATCTAAGGTGGATGAGCAGGCCGAGGCCAGTCCTGAGTCCACAGTCCACAGTGAAACTGCTTGCCCTCTCTTAAATGTCAAAGCTGTGGCAGAAACTGAACCAGGCACTAATTCAGGCAGTGCAGTTAGGGAAGAAAAAGCTGGAATTGTTGAGGAAATGAATGTCGAAGAAGAATGGACGACACTCCCCAGAAAGAGGAAAGAAACCTCAGACGGTGGAGTAGGAGCCAAGAGAAGTAACAAAATGAACCTGACAGAGGGGGCTGACGTGTCTTTGAAGAATCGTCTTCTAAGTACCAGAGAGGTGACAATTAGCCCAGAGTGTGAGGGGAGTCAGCAGGGTGGTGAGGACAGTGACTCTTGTATGTCAAGTGACAATTTAACTGGCACTCTTGGAAAAACGAGTACAGCACTGAAAGCATTCTGAGCTTTCTGGATTTTCTTGGATGTTGTAGAACATTTTCCTGACCTGGAACTTTTTTTGGTTTCAGCCAAGCGAGTTATGCGCAATGCTGTTCCTTTGGGAATGGAAAGAAAAGAGTTTAATCGTTTAAAGAATGTTATCAGCAAAGTTAGAAAGTCTCTCACCTCCAGCACATAATGGCTCCACACCAGCTCCTCTCTGTTTCATTAGTTAAAGTTCTTCTTGTCATTGCTGCTCCGTTTCTTTTCTTTCTAATGCCTGTTTTCTCTTTGGGCTCTTTGAACGTTAACGGCTGCAGAGACTCCTTAAAGAGAGCCGTACTTTTCAATATTTGGAACAGAAAAAACTAGATGTTACTTTTCTTCAAGAAACTCATACTGACCCAATGAATGAGTCGGAGTGGCAGAGGGACTGGAGTGGGACATCGATTCTGAGCCACGGCTCCAGTGCCAGCGCAGGGGTGGCAGTGCTCTTCAGTAAGGCGTTTCTCCCGAGTCCATTGACTGTTTTGAGCAAATTAAAGGTCGTCTCATGAAGGTCGTTGCGTATTCAGGGAAAACATTATTTTCTTAAATGTCTACGCTCCAAATGAAGGCAAAGAGAGTTTCTTTTTCTTTTGTTAAAAGACGTGCTAGCTGAGTGCAGTTCAGAGGACGTCGTGTTCTTAGCTGGCGATTTTAATTGCACTGAAAATGCAGAGATGGACAGGAATGGCGCTGAGCCTCACCCGGGGTCAGTCAAGGTGTTGCAGTCGGTCCTTCATCAGCAAGAACTTGTGGATGTGTGGAGAGAGTCGAACCCGATGGCGAGACAGTACACATGGCTCAAGGCCTCCAGTGGCATGTTATCCATGGCAAGGCTGGACAGGATTTATACGTTACGGCACAATCTGAACCTCATTTTGGGCTCTTGTCTTCTGCCCACAGGGTTTTCAGACCATAGTTTAGCTCTCACTCGTTTCTCTTTGGGGTCTGAGCGTAATTTTAAATCTTTCTGGCACTTTAATACTAAACTTCTTAAAGACTCTCTATTTCTTCAACACTTTCGTCTCTTTTGGGACAAATGGAGACTCAGCAAAAATGAATTCTCATCTCTGAAGCAATGGTGGGACGTCTCCAAGGTCCAAATTAAACTCTTTTGCCAGTTTTATTCTGAACATTCTTCTAGAAAGGTCACCATGGCCATTAAAGAACTGGAAGAGGACATTGGGATAATTCAAACCAAACTGGAAACCGGTTTTAATGCCAATTTGCTTGAGTCTCTAAAAGACAAAAAAGATTCTCTGAGGTCCCTGCTGGATGAACAGGTGAAGGGCCATTGTCAGGGGGAGATTCCAGAATATTTCCCAAATAGACGCCCCTACACAGGTTTTCTTTTCATTGGAGAAGAAGGTTGCTCAGGCAAAAATCATTCACTGTCTGAAAACTGCAGATGGGACTGAAATGACGGAGACCGAGGAGATCCGGGAATTTGCCTTCAAATTTTACAAAGACTTATTCTCTGCAGAAACAGTGGACTTGTCTTCAAACACAGAACTTTTCTTTAATGACCTACCACAGCTGACTCCATCCACCAAGGAAGAGCTCGACCTGCCACTATCGCTGGAGGAGCTCACTAGAGCTCTTGGGAGTTTAAATCAGAACAAAGCCCCTGGGATCGATGGACTTCCCGTCGAATTCTACAAGTCCTTTTGGGATATCATGGGTAAGGACTTCCTGACTGTGTTTGTGGAGAGCATCAGGGATAAAGAACTTCCGGTGAGTTGTCGGAGAGCAGTTTGACTCTTTTACCTAAAAAGGGGATCTCTGCAACATTAAAACTGGCGACGGTCAGCCTGCTGTGCTCAGACTATAAAATCTTTTCTAAAGCGCTGGCTCTTCGTCTGAGGACTGTCATGAACTGCTTGGTGGCCTTTGATCAGTCATACTGTGTCCCTGAACGATGCATTTTTGATAACATTTTCTTTGTGCGGGATTTGGTATCTGCTTCTGACATTTTTGGGTTTAAGGCAGGTCTCGTCTCACTGGATCAAGAGAAGGCCTTTGACCGGGTAGACCACCAGTATTTATTTAAAGTTCTAGAAAGGTTTGGTTTTGGTGAGACCTTTCTAGGATATATTAAATTAATGTACACGAATGTGTTTAGTGTTTTAAAATTAATGGAGGGTTGGGAGCCCCATTTTCTGTTACAAGGTCAGGGGTGTGCACTCTCCGGTATGCTATACTCGCTGTCCATAGAGCCCCTGCTCCACAGACTTCGCCAATTACTTCACGGCCTGTCATTGCCTGTGTGTCCCACTGCATCTTTTAAGGTGGTGGCATATGCTGACGATGTCACAGTTGTCATCACTGAACCTGACGATGTTGTCCTGCTGCAGGACTGTTTACAGGTGTTTCAAACGGTGTCATCTGCCAGGGTCAACTGGTCCAAATGTAATGCCTTTCTGATGGGCAACTGGGACTGTCCTCCCCCAAACCTCCCAAGTGGTCTAACATGGAACTCTAAGGTATTTAAACATCTGGGAATTTACATTGGGAAGTCTGGAGCCACAGCTGATAACTGGGAGGGCTTAATTGATCAAATTCAGGGGAGACTGAACAAATGGAAATGGGTGGTCGCCAAGCTCTCTTTTCGGGGTAGGGTGCTTATTATTAATAATTTAATTGCTTCAATGCTTTGGCATAAATTTAGGTGTGCAGATCCTCCAGTTTGGCTGTTAAAAGAAATTCAGGGGATATTACTGGATTTTTTTTGGGACAAACTTCATTGGGTTAAACGCAGTGTGATACATCTGCCTGTGGATGAAGGTGGTCAGGGCTTGGTGGACATTCTGAGTAGAATTGAAGCTTTTAGGCTGACAGATTTACAGCGTCTCTTGTATGCCCCTCAGCCTTTACTGTGGAGGAGTTTAGCATTCGCTTTTTTTCACAGGGTCGGAAATCTCAATTTTGATTGGCAACTCCTTTTCATTGATGTCAAGCGATTGGCGCTATCTGTGCTGCCCACCTTTTACCACAACATGTTATTGATTTGGCACACCACAACAAACAGAGTGGGAATTAATGTGGAGTCAGTCTTCTGGTTACTCGAAGAACCGGTAATATGGAATCCAGTCTTGGAGTTTGACTCGGTCAGTTTAAACTCACTGCTAATGAACAAAGGCTTTACCAAAGTAGCCAACTTTATTGATCCAGTCAGCAACCAGTGGAAGTCTGGGGAAGCTGTGGCACGTGAGCTCGGGATTAGGTCTGTCCGTCTTGGGGGGTCGATAATCAACAAACTTAAAGGCTCTTTAGTGCAATTGGGTGCAGGTCCTCTGTGTGAGGATTATATCTCTGGAGAGAACCTCCTGAATGTGAAATTACAATTAAACCAAATGTAAAAAATTTGATCAGTCCTAATAACTCAATTTTAACAATTAATCACATAAATGGAATTTCTTTCCAAAATTTGTCAAAAAAAGAATTGTATGACTGGTGTCTTAAAGTGTCCCATTTTATTCATTTGAAAGACATGACTGATACCCTGTGGAGGAACACTCTGTGTCTGCATGACACGACATCTCCAGCATGGAGGACTTTATATAAACCGCCAATTGAGAAAAGAGTTGGGGACCTGCAGTGGAGGATTCTACATGGAGCAGTGGGCACCAGTTCATACTTAAAAACCATTGGTGCCAGCACAACAGATCAGTGGCCATTCTGCCTTCAAAAAGAAACAGTTTATCATTTATTTCTGTATTGTACCAGATTACAACCACTGCTGCATTTTCTTGATTTATTGTTGATGGATTTGGGAATTATATTTAATAACCTCATTTATATTTTTGGAATGTCGGTGTCAAAGTTTGTAAAGACAATGTTTACTTGGCAATTTTTGTTAGGCCAGGCCAAGATGGCAACGTTAAAAACGAGAAGAAATAGAGATAAAGATCAGAAAACTACTGATGCTCTGTTAATGTTTAAGGTCCTCCTTCAAAGGAGATTGAGAATTGAATTTGAATATTTTAAATTAATTAATCAATTAGATGTATTTAGAGAGATCTGGGCTGTAAATGATGTTTTATGCTCCTTGGAAGATGAATGTCTAGTCTTAAAGTATGAGTAGGAAAAGTGTGTTATTAAATGTTGATTAATTTTGACTGTTAATTTAAATGCAATTATGTTATAATTGTTAATAAAGGTCTGTTTAAAATTTAAGGCACTATATAATAGATAGATAGATAGATAGATAGAGTGAAAGGCACTATATAATAGATAGATAGATAGATAGATAGATAGATAGATAGATAGATAGAGTGAAAGGCGCTATATAATAGATAGATAGATAGATAGATAGATAGATAGATAGATAGATAGATAGATAGATAGATAGATAGAGTGAAAGATAGATAGATAGATAGATAGAGATGAAAGATAGCTATAGATAGATAGATAGATAGATAGATAGATAGATAGATAGATAGATAGATAGAGTGAAAGGCTATAGATAGATAGATAGATAGATAGATAGAGTGAAAGGCGCTATATAACAGATAGATGAAAGGCGCTATGGCGCTATATAATAGATAGATAGATAGATAGATAGAGAGAAAGGCGCTATATAATAGATAGATAGATAGATAGATAGATAGATAACAGATAGATAGATAGATAGATAGATAGATAGATAGATAGAGTGAAAGGCACTATATAATAGATAGATAACGTTATATCTTTATTTTTTTTAAACATCACAGTCTGTTTGTTTTTTTTTCTTTAATTAATCTGCCAGTTATTTTTCTAAATATATTATTTGTTTCTCCGTCTTTCTTGCCTCCTTTAACCCTAACCCTGCAGTGAAGTTATAAAGCACTGCGTGGTGGTTGTTGTGTTGCCCTCTCACCCACTAAGTGCCCGCTGCAGTTCAATAGTGGGTAGAGAAGTGCTGGCCTGTGTGTGGGCAGTGGAGAAGTGGCACACATACCAGTGGAGACGTCACTTGTCCCTGCACACGGACCACCAGGGTGACTGTTGTGCTGAGATGCGTATTACAAGATGGTCTGCACGTCTTCTGTCTTTGATGTATCACAGGCTGGTAAACGACAGGCAGTGACGGCGCCCGCTTGGTTTAGTTCTCATTTATCAAATCGACTCCAATGCGTACAGAACTGTGCCGACAGGACAGGACTCCATCATTACACACAGAGGTTCAATATGGTGTCCCGCAGGGCTCAGGACTCGGCCCGTCACTGTTGTCACTTCACTGGGGTCTCTCATCCTGTTACCATTCACTCGGACGCAGATGACACCCACTTCTACTTTCCCTTTTGATCAAGTGAAGTTTCTCCGATGTTGTCTTTAATTAGTTGTGTTCATAAATCAAAGGAGTGGATGGCTGAGAACGACTCGTCTTTAAACAGAGATGTGAATTATTGGAGCGAGTGACGCTGATCACAACGATATTCTGTCTTCATTTAACTCACTTGGAGTCTCCATTAATTTCACTGAATCAGCCCACAATCTCAGAGTTCTCTTTGACTCTCGCAGGTCATTTAAAGAGCACATCACAAAGTCGTCCAAATCAGGTTTCCATCTTAAAAATGTTAGGAAATGAAGGCGCTTTCTAAATAAACAGGATTGTGAGAAATTCATTCCTGCCTTTGTCTCTAGTAGGACTGACGACTGCAATGCGGTGCTCACTGGATGTTCAAACTGTTCTTTATTCAGCCTCCAGTTAATCCAAAATGCTGCTGCAAGAATTATTACAAGAACAAGAAAATACGAACACATAACTCCAGTTCTTAAATCCTTACACTGGCGCCCAGTTAAGTTTAGGACAGATTTCAAAATCCTCCTCTTAACATATAAAGCATTAAATGGCCGACTTCTCTGAACTTCTCATGACTTACAAACCTGAGCGCACATTAAGATCTCAAGATGCTGCTCTGCTTAGGATTACTAAAATAACAGTAGGAGGTCGAGCTTTTAGTTACAGGACCCCCTAAACTGTGTGGTGGTGTGCCCGCTACTATAAGAGATGCCCCTTCGGTCTCAGGCTGTAGACTCAGGACTTCAGGTTAGCACACCCTGACTAGAGCTGCTGATTTACTGTGCAGACGTCATTAGCACTAAAACACAAGTCACATGACAGCTCTACTTGGTCACCAACCCTCACCAGTTCTGTTTCTCTTCTCGGTACTCAAATGTGCCACTTGGTGCCCACGGCCCACCTGCCTGCCTGAGGTAAAGTCATCTCTGACGGGGGATCACAGGAATCAGTGGGTAGAGGGGTCCTGTCATTGGATTGGCTGGCCCAGCACTGACTCAGCTGTGGATTGGCCAATAGGAGGAGGCAGCTTGATGGCCGAGGTCTCCAGGACTCTAAACAAATCCAAACCATATTATGGGATGTCATCGACTGTTAAATTCTGCTACGTACTTGTAATATTTTTATTTTTATACTGTATTGAGGATGACTTGTGTTCTTTTGTTCTGTGTATTGTATTCTATTGTGTTGTATTGACCCCCCTTTTTCTTTATGACACCCACTGCATGCCCACCCTACCCAGTAAGGGGTCACTCTCTCTCTCTCTCACTCTCTTTGCCTTTCCGGAGGTTTCTTCCATTTTATCCCTACAAGGGTCTTTTGTTGTCTCCTTAGAGAGTCGAGGCTGGGGGGCCGTCAAGAGGCAGGGCCTGTTAAAGCCCACTGTGGCCCTCCTTGTGTGATACTGTATTGTATTGTACATGGCTCGGGTTCCCAGAATGCTCCTGCTGGCTGGCTGCCTGCCCGTCTCGCCTGCCCTTACCCGTCGCTCCTGCTGACGATGCTGAACCCGAGGTTGCCACCCTCCTGCCACCGAGTCTGTCCCCGCACTCCCAACTCCCGGAGTAGCCTCGATGTTGAGGTGGCCCCTGCTCGACTTGTCGGACCTCAGCGAGATCGGCGTATCTCAGCTTCTTGTGCTCGTAGGCCTCCTCCACTGCATCCTCCCATGGCACAGTAGGCTCAATGATGTAGACGAGCTGGAGTGATGCCAACCATAGCACAAGCTCAGGTCTCAGCTGGGAAGCCGCGTTTTTGACCTAGGTCCATCAACCACGACCAATCTCACGCACCACCCAGCTGCCCGGTGCCTGGTCCTGGAGTGGCATATCCGTCTCGACCCTCTCCTTCCCAGACAAATGTTATGGAGTAAAGGGGGAGAGAGGGAAGGAGGGCATTAACACTCCTGCCAAGCACTGTAGCACCTGGTTGTGTGCCACCATGTGTAGCGGCCTTAAGAGAGGCTGATCTGGCAGCCCACCAAGATGTGTTTTAATGTTGCTGGTGACGGGCACAGCAAGCCTGTGGGATCTCCTCCATGCCACTGGCGTAGAGCTTTACTGGTGGCCAAAGATGGATGCCGTTAGTTCTGGCCAGACATGCCAGCTGAACCCCCACCCTGCTCCCTTTCCCAGACGGCCTCTGGAGTTCGTCGGACCCTTTGGAGATCTGCCTTGAGCCTGATTGGCTAGCACAGCAAATGGCCGGCAGTAGTCTCCACCCCTTCTGTAACTACTGCTAATGATTCCTGGCTTCTGTTGTCAGTCGCCATGGTGACACATAATGGGGGTCAGGTGACCTCTGCTGCCACCACTCCTCACTGTGTGCCCCTGCTGCCAGTGGAGCTGTCTGTACTGAAACACACAATTCAACTGGCAGCTCAAGACCACCGGCCCTGGAAAGCTGGCATTACAGACTGTTGGCACGTCTGCCACGCTACTGCACACGCAACTGCCTGAGTTTCTCCATTTGAACTCCTTCATGGTCGGCGGACGTTGACCGCAGCACGGCCTGCTTGTTCAGGTTTAGTCTGCCCGTGAAGTTCATGTGCCAAAAGGACACCAGGAGGTCAGCAACCGTCACCATCAATGAGAAGCTGGCGGGGTGCAGACATGCAGTACGTACTGCGAGAGGGAAAGACCCGGAAAGCTCCTCATCTGGCAGGCCACTCGCACCCGAACGCAGCAAATGGAAGGACTTTGTTACCTCAAATAAGAACGCTGAGCCTGGGAAACAACAAAAAAGCATTTGATTTATTCTGCTTGTGGAAAACTCACATCTTGTGCTTGTAACTTTTGTTCATTTTTCTCACATTAATTTCATTAGCAGGCAGAAGCAAAGCTTTTCTTAATACAAATAAAGGGGGGGGGCTGCTGTGTTCAGTTGCAGTTTCTGCCTAAACGCTAGGGGGCGCAAAGTGTGTTACCTGGTGAAAGGTTAGGAAATGAGTCTTGGAAAAAAGAATGTCGTCGTCGGATTGAATATCAGCGTGTTGTGGTCGTAAAATAAAGACGTTCGCGATCCGAGTTACACTTGGCTGGCTGGCTGGCTGCTCGGTCACAAGACCCTCCTTTAGCATTCGGTGATTCAGCGTTTGGGTTCAATCGGGGAGACAACAGAAACAAAAAAAAGAAAATAGCGAAGGATGCGCAAGCAGTGAAACGTCCGCCAGAAGATCAGCGCAAAGGGCGAGCGACGGTGAAACTGACAGGAGGAATAAAAAGCCGCAGCCACGGGAAGTGTGCACTGTGAGCCCAATAACGTGCGAGCCATCGGGCCGAAGATGGACGCAGCCTGCTTCAAAGTGGCTCTCGTATTCTTCCCACTCACAGACAGCTGCCTTTCTAGCGCCCTGTTTGTGAATTAAGAAACACAAAAACACACAACGAGGGGGACGCCAGCCAGCTGAGAGGGTCCAGCAGCAGACTTCATACACCGTGTCGAAGGCAAACCCCGATGAAGGTATTTCCGGGTCACTCAGCCCGCAATCCCCGCCCCTACGTGATCTCTCGGCCAATGGTTGCACGCCTACAGTCCCGACGCGACTGTGACCTTGCCGGTATTTGCTAACTGATTGGTCAGCGCCTGTTGTGTGTGCCGTGATTGGTCATGTGGCTACACTCGGCACGCTCGTCCCAACCCTGCTGTTTCTATTGCTGCAGCACCGTAATGTCGGCGGGTGTCCTCGGCAGTCGAGTCAGGTGAGGATTCGGCGTTGGAAAGACCAGTGAGGTTAGGTCAGGGGAGGGCGACTTCACTGGGCCGCGGTCTTCGCCCGACATTAGGGGGCAGAAGAGGTGGAGCGGGCGCCGCTGGACACACGCGGGGTTGCGATGCACAGTTTGAGCTTTTTATTCGGACCAGTCCAGCGCGCACCCGAACTTGTGATTTCATGAAGAGGGTTCAATGGGGCCGAGTGTGTCTGTCTGTCTGTCACTCGCTGCTGGCTTTGGTTCCAGCTGCCCCGGATAAGCGGGTTAGGAAGATGGACGGCTGTTGTTCCTTTGTAGTTTCTGTCCCGTCTTAGAAATGCCAAATGTGGACGAGGAACTCCTTTTAAATGCCGTCCTTTACAACTAACGGGACATGTGGCCACATCAGTCACCGAGTGACACCCTGAACGGCAGGCTTTGTGACACACAACGGGTCCTACTGAGTAAGCCGACAGAAAACAACTTGTAAGTAAAAGCAAACTCGACCTCCTCGGTGGGCACGTTAAACACGGGGTCCTGCGGCGGCCCTCGGCGAAGCTGCTTTTTCACTCGTAAGCCCACCTCTGGTTTGTTGCCTTCTTTTTCTAGGAGGCTCGGGGGGTCTTCAGTGGAATTCCCATGTGGAGTCCCCCTGGAGTCCCTTCTGTTGTTTGCTGTTATCCTCCCGCCTTAGTGGGTTGCCGTTGTTTTGCACGACGTCTGCACTTTACGTGAGACGCAGACGTGTCCAGCAGGGGGCAGTCGCGCCACAAGTAGCCCACGATCACTGCTGGACATGGCCAGTTGCTGCGTTAGCCCCCCGAGTCGCATCGCCCACTCAGAAGCCAAGGGCTGCTCCGTCAAGTCCGCTAATGACGTCACCGTACCCCACGAACTTGAGTCCGAGCTGCAGTGTTGATGGCCCCCCGTCTGTCTGTCTGTCTGTGCCCCCCTAAACCAGCCGCACACACATTGCTGCGCCTCAGTCGGTGAGCGGTGTTGGCACGCGTTGTTAGCCGCTGCTGTTTATTCCAGTGGAGCAAACTGGTTTCCCTGGACGCGTCCATATTGGCTTCCCAAATGTCGCAGTGGAGCGTGGGCACCGCAGGTGTGTGGTGGCATTGCCAGCTCCGACTTCCGACGTAAGTTGGGCTCAGCTCCCAGTTCTGCCCGCAGAGCCACCATGGCAGTACATTAATGTGAGTAGCCCCTTAAATCACTTCGGACACGAGCAATAATTCACACGTGGCTCGTATTAAAAGATGAGTTGGCACACAGCGCCCATGCAGCTCTGCCCGGGATCCGGCTGAAACCTCTTGGTGCCCTCGCCGTTGTCTTCTCCAGGTGTCGGAGAAGGGCAGCAGGCTGCCACAGGGGTCCAGTGGTGCCAGGGGGTGGTAATGATGTTTTAATACAGGAAATCCCCGCCAGTGTCTAGTGAGGAGCTTCATCCCCCTGCCAGAAACCTCAGGGAACAAAGAACATTTGTGGCATAACCCCTGGCAGAGCCCAAGACTTGTGACTGAACCCCCTTAAATAGTGGAGGAAGAAGGTGAGAGTGGTAATAAAAAATAAAATGATGCCCAATGTGGCATAAAAGAAGAAGAAGAAATCAAAGGGCAGCTTTACATAAGCGAGTCGAGTGTGCAGACCACCGTGATGTGAACTTCACTGCCAGGCACCACACACAAAACTGCACAGCAGTTAGCACGGTGGTCTTTACCTGAACACGATGCGCCGGGACCCTCACAAGACCTGCGAAGAAAAGACCAAAAGACCACCAGAGCCGGGCGGCCAGCCTTGTCCTCGCTCTCCTCTTCTGCTGGTACAATGGCGGCAGGGTGAGTGGCACAAAGGGCAGCCAGCCGTCCACGAAGTGACATACAAGCGGACTGAGCAGGTGGGCACTTTGGAGCCCCCTTGTCGTTGGTGATTACGTGTGCAGCGTAGCCCTCTTGCCGTGGTAACTGGCAGTGGTTTGTGGAGCTGAGGTGGGGGTCCCGGGCCGCTGCGTCTCTTCAGATGCCTAGAGGTGACCCCGGGAGGGGAGTTCACGTGAAGGTGATGCCCTTCTCTTTTGTCTTCAGGTTGGCGTCTCTACAGCGGCTGCACGTACTGCAGGCACACCTGGTGAGTATGGCCTCGGTGGGCACAGGGGCTGCCTCTGTGCCGCGGTCTTTTCTGCCACTCTTTGTTGCATTCTTTCCAGAATGGCCTCCCACGTGGAACGTCTCGCCCGATGAGCAGTCAGGATGGACGTGAGGGTGAGGTGCTGCTGCAGACGTCGGGCTGTGCCGGGGTCATCACCCTCAACAGACCGAAGGCCCTCAACGCGCTCAACCTGTCAATGATCAGAAAGATCTTCCCTCAGCTCAAGGTGGGTACTGTGGAGGGCAGGGCAGGGCAGGGAGTGCTTAACAAACCCACCTCACCCAGTGGAAGGTCAATGGGAAGTGCACGGCCAATCCTAGCAGCACTGGGCACAGAACACAAGCCAGGCATGGACGTGGCACCAGTGTAGAACAGGTTAGCTGGTGGCTTCAACCTGGCGCTGTAAGAGTGGGCACAAGGACAGCCCTCTGGCACAACATTCGAGGGCACAGTTTGAACCGAGGACTCCTAATGTCATCCATGGCTGTGATCGTGTGCCATACCAAATGAGGTGCCACCCAGTCTTTCGGGCCTTGCCAGCTGGACTGTGTGACCACAGAATGACCTGCGTGGCTCAGCCAGTCACGGGTGCTGCAGAGGAGTCCATGGTGGCCACGTGACATGCTGGGCTGCCCAATCAACAGCCTGCTGCTTGTCGAGGGGCCCCTGTGGGCGCAGGTGACAAGGTAGTGACTAAAAGACTTTTGAAAGTGTGACTAATGTGTCGCTGGCTCTGTTTGTCCTGAAACCTGCACTGTGCCCTCGTGCTGCTGGGCACAAAAAGCGTAGTGTGAAACGAGGCACCTGCCTGGGCAGGTGGGCTTCCAGGGCGTCCCCTTAGTTTCTGTTCTTCTTTCCACAGAAGTGGGAACAAGATGACCAGACGTCCATTGTGATTATCAAGGGAGTTGGGGACAAAGCCTTCTGTGCAGGTGGAGACATTCGAGGTGCGTGTGTCATGCCACCCTCTGATTGCCTTGGCAGGGTGAGGCGATTGGCTGCACTTTGATGCCCTGTCCGTTTGTCTCTTCACAGCTGTGGCAGATGCCGGGAAGGCGGGGGGCAGCCTGATTCAGGACTTCTTCAGAGAGGAGTACATTCTGAACAACGCCATAGGTGAGTGGGCATGGTGGCTGGCGCTGGCTTATAGGACTGTGCCGCACTGAAGAGGTGAATGATGCCTCCTGCCAGTGTGCGTCCTGGGACGCGAGACCTCATGGGACTGGATAGCTGATGGGAGTTAGGGGTCTGTAGTAAGCGTCCCAGGACTTGGGCTCCAGGACAGGCTTGGTGGTCCCACACTGACCCGCCCGGGTCTTTGCTCTTGTCTCCCCAGGCACCTTGCAGAAGCCCTACGTGGCTCTTATTGATGGCATCACCATGGGCGGTGTGAGTACCTCGCCTCCTTGGCAGCAGGCCAGACGCAGGGACCCCATGTTCCAGCAGATGGCAACATTGCAGCATGGAGACGGCTTTTCTGTAAGGTGGGGTGGGCATTTGTGTGAGTGAAGGTGGGCCATAGCTTGTTGCCATGGCAACATGTGCTCAGGCCCAAGGGCAGCGCTGCTGTGCCGTCTCTCTCACTGTGTGCTTACTGAAGAGATCACTTTAGGCTCCGCCCCCTCTCCCTTAGGCGCCATCTGTGCCACCCCACCCCCCCCCCTTGCCGAATCACATGTATCACATCTGCAGCTGGCCTGGTGGCACATGATTGGATACTGGCTAAACTGGGCTTGGCATGAGCCCCCTTAATTGCTCCCTTCCTTTTCAGGGAGTCGGTCTGTCTGTTCACGGGCACTTCCGCGTCGCCACAGAAAAGACACTTTTTGCCATGCCTGAGACTGGCATAGGTAAGCCCCCAATAAACCAATCCCCTTTGGCGTTGCCCCCCTTTTGGACAACTGCTGGCCTTTACTGTGTCTTTCCTGGCAGGGCTGTTTCCTGACGTTGGCGGCGGCTTCTTCCTTCCCAGACTGCGAGGTAAACTCGGCCTCTTCCTGGCACTCACTGGCTTTCGACTCAAAGGGCGCGATGTGCAGCTGGCTGGGTTGGCCACTCACTTTGTGGAATCTCAAAAGGTACACCATCCACCTGCTACTGGTTATGGCCGGGTACCTGGGCACAGGCCCGCATGAAGAGCCAGTGGGCACACTCGGGTTGCAGGCGTGGGCCGGGCTCACAAAATGTCCGTTCTGTTTTCCCCAGCTGGCCGCTCTGGAGCGTGACTTGGTGCAGCTGAAGTGTCCATCGCAGAAGGACGTGGCGGGCGTGCTGGACGCTTACCAGGCGCAGGTGGGTGGCACTCGACACCAGTAGGGCGCCGCTTGCTAGCGGGTTCAGTGTCCATTAAAACATTTTGCTGTTTTGCCTGGCAGAGCTGTACTGGCCGAGAGCAGCCGTTTGCACTGGAGGGGCACATGCAGGACGTGGACAGGTAGTGACCACTGTGCCAAGCGCTGGTCAGTCGTTGGCTGTTCCCCTTCTGATGCCCCCATTTGTTGGCCTCCTTCCATCGCAGGCTCTTCAGCGGCAGCAGCGTCGAGGGCATCGTCTGCCAACTGGAGGCTGAGCGTTCGCCTTTTGCTGAGAAGCAGCTGCAGGTGAGCCGTCCCGGTCATCGGCCCGCTCCGGCCCCCCGTGTCCCCTCCTGGGTCGGTGACTCTCTCCTTCCTTTGTCACTCCACAGACGCTGAAGCGCATGTCTCCCACCTCCATGAAAGTCACCTTCAGACAGCTGGCCAGTGGGGCGTCTATGAGCCTTCAGGAGGTGCTGGTGATGGAGTACAGACTGTGCCAGGCGTGCATGGTGGGTGAGGTGGGCCGCTAGTGGAGGTGGGTGCTCTCTCCTGGGCACGCATCCCCTGAATGATAATTTTCTTTACCCGCAGAGAGGCCACGACTTCTACGAAGGAGTGAGGGCAGGTGAGCTGGTGCCATGGGGGGGGTGGTCCCCAGAGAGGTGTGGCTGACCCGATTTCACTGGTGCCACCTTGTTCCACGCTTGACCATACAGTATGTGTCTTCTCACAGTGCTCATCGACAAGGACCAGCGGCCCAAGTGGCAGCCAGCTTCCTTGGACCAGGTGACAGATGAGATGGTGGATGGCTACTTCCAGTCCCTGGGCAGCGGTGACCTGCACCTGTGATGGTGACGTGGGCTGTAGATGCCAGTGGGTGGGGTGGACGTGAGCCCCTATCCCCCCCAAACAGAGACAATAATAAAGTAAGAAAAGCAGCAGTGTGTGACGTGCCTTTCTGCTAGGAAGCTTGGCATCAGCTACTGTACCCACTGTCACCAAGCAGTGTGCCATCCCCGACAGTTGCCACGCATCAGATAACAAGACACGGACAGTGACGGCTTTACCTACTGTTTAGTTTTTATTACCGGAGTTGGCAGAACGCTAGACGGGGCAGAGTCGTTTGAAGGGGCTTCTTGTGGGTGACCCGCCCGAGTGCCTGCCAGTCATGTGACCTCTTCTCTCTGCTGCTGCTCCCTTGCATCCCAGCTGGTATCCGCTCGATATGTCGTCTGCCAAGCTGTGTCCATGTGGTACCCACAGCAGCCCACTGGCAGAGAGCTGCCTGGAGATGGCATCGGGGCGAGGGTCCTGGTGGGGGGCGGCCGCTCCTCGCTGGTGTGGATTAAACAGATTTGACTGTCGGGGGGAGGGGGCATCAAGCGGGCACTGAAGCGCACAATCCGCTGAGCCGGCCGTCTGTGCTCAACAGCTGTTCGCCTTCAGGGTGGGCCCGAGCGGGGCATCGATGTGTCCGCGGGGGGCTCAGGGCACGTCGCTCTCAATGTAGGGAATGTCGCCGTATTTGCTCTCGAAGTCGGCCCACTGCTGCACGGCTTTGCTGACGATCTCCTCGGACAGGCGCTGCGCGTAGTCCAGCAGCAGGGGGTGGACGAGGTGGGCCTGCGCGCTCAGGGGGTCCGAGTTCACCAGCGTGGCCTCTTCCTCGCTCTTCTTACCTTCTGCAGCATTGGCATTCTGAAGGGCACCGCTCTGCTTGGACTTGACGCAGCCCATCGTGCAACACTGGTGCCAGTCACAGGTGCAGGGAGGGGACACTCCAGCGTGGCATGGCTTTACCTGGTAACAACACAGAAAGGCGCTATATCAGGGGGCCGCTCATTGCTGCTCTTGTTTACTAGCGGGGGGGGGGTAGTCAGACTAAACATGCAAAATTCAACCAAAGGAATACAAGCAGAAAAGGCACGAGGACGGCCGGACGCGTGCCAGGTGAACTCCTTTAAACCCCTGGCCTGCAGTCTGCAAGGCGCTATAAACACGCACAAGGGGTTTGGGGGCGGGGCGGGGGCGCAAGTCAACACAAACGGCAAACGAGCGCGCAGCCACACGGGTGGAGGGGGGGGGTCCAAGGACGAAACGGGGGCGAGCGGCAGGCCACTGGGCGCCCTGGCATCGCGCGGCTGCCGCTGCGGGGCGGGAGGACGAGGAGCACGCGGCACTTACCCGGCCCTACGCGGACAGTCCGAAGCCCGGGCGCTCGCTCCGCCGGCCGGCTCATCACTGAACGCTCGGCGCTCGCACTTTGACGGCAGCGGCGCAACTGGGGAGCCGCAGCGACACCTGCCGGCCACTGGAGGCTCAAGCGGCGTTGGTGCTCCGCCCTCCTTCTGAGCAGACGAGGCCGCGCACGCACACGCGCAGTGAGCTCGAGCGCGTGTTTCCGCCTTGCTTTCTGACGTTTATTAGAGAAATTTAGACCAGGAAGTGAGTGAGCAGCGCTGAGGTGACAGGAGGACCTCGGGGGACCGCAGACACGACTTGGTAGGCCTGGACGCCAAAGTCGAGCTCAGTGAGAAGGAATGAATCGGGAACCCACCCTGGACGGGGCCCTTTAATGAGATGTTTACGTTGTGCCCTGGTCAGGCTGGCCATTTGGATGTATGGGGTCAGGTCAGTGAGCTTGTGGTGGCCCCGTAGTTCATCAGGGCAAAGTCTTGTGAAGAGGTGCAGAGCTGGGGGGTGATGGGGGTCCGAGGGACCAGGAGGCTTCAGCACCAATAGGGCAGCATGCTGCTCCTTATAGAGTTGGCACCCTGATGATTGTTCTGTTAGCTTTGTTTCTACACATCTTTGCGCAGCAGTGCCTGGGCAAGCTTACAATTTAAAGCTATCATTGGTGTGCCCATTTCACTGCCAGCCATGGTGGTTAGCTTTGCTCAGCCCTTTGTCATTAGCATGAATGTTGCTCATTCCCCCCATGTGCCTGTTGTTTTGATCCCCTGGCGCAAGTCAGTGTGCCCTGTGATAAGGTCGTACCCTGGCCCGGATTCCATTGGGGAAGCTAAATCCGCCAGTGCCCGAGTCGGGTGCTTGGGAATGCCAGGCTATGCATTTTTTGGATCCTTTTATTCTGCCAAAGCCTCGTGTCCACTGGATTGCATACAAACACCCCCTTTTTAGACCGCGCCACCCGCTGGCACTTTACAGACAATCCACATGGTGCTGGCTGTGTATTTGTGCCCCGGTGTCTCTCAGAATCCCCTGCTCTCAGCACTCAGTCAGTGACGCCAGTGGTGACGATTGGGCATGGGAGGCACTGGTGGCATCACTGAGGAGACCATCTCTCCTGCTGGGGTTAAGACGTCTCACACCACCCACACAGCCCTAAATGGGTTGGTTTAAATTGGTGTGTTCTTGTTGGCATGGTGATGCCCGGTAAACAACCGCCCACAAGCTGAAAATACTGGCAGGAGCTGCTGGCCCCTTGTTGTTGAACCCTGACCTCTCTTTGCCACCTTGTGTGCTCTCTGGGGGTGTGGCTACAAATGGGCGGGGCTCAGAGTGTTGGCTGTGCCCCCAATGATATGTCAGTAGGCACTCAGTTCTCTCCTTTACCGTACTTTGTAGCCCCCCTGCCACTGTCCACTCTGGGCGGCTCAGGTCAGCCAATCTGAATCTTAGGAAGAAACAGAAGTGCCAGGGTGAGAGTCGGGCAGGCGCTCAGTGCTGGGGGTTCACCACATGCACCCTGCCACCCCATGCCCTCCTCAAGTCTTATGTGGCGCCAACTGGGGGAGGTGGGCTGTCAGGATACTGAGGTGGGACATGTGACGAGGAGGCCACTCACCATGTGTGTGTCGTCTGCTGCTGGCTCACCAAGCAAGGACCCCAACATCTCAGCCAGGCAGGCACAATACGTCCTGCAGCGCCCACATTGGGTGGGCCGTCTCATACCATAGGGTGCCGCCTGGGTGTCTGGTGTGCTGCCCTCAGAGGAGACGATTTGACTTCTTCATTTGAATCGTCAGATCTATTGTGGCGCCGTGTGGTGTGTTGGTTGGACGTGTCAGTGACAACTTCTGTGGATGCGGTGACGTGGGACAATACGGTGACAATGGCAGTGCAGTTCTCATCCACCCTGCTGGTGCTATGCCTGTGCGTCTCACTTTTTAACATATAGCGCCTTTCTTTTTACCCTCTCTAACTCATAGAGTGCCCTCCCAGTAAGGACTTCACAGGATGACGTGACCCGTGCTGTGACATTGGTGATGTCACCTTAAGAGCAGCCACGGGGGGCACAGTTAGGCCTCATCGAGAGCAGCGCAGATGTGGCAGTTCAGTTCAGCCGAGTTGCTTATTTTATATAGCGCCCCTCACTGGCAGCAGAGTGCAGTGACATTAAAACACAAATACAAAAGGACTGCGTGACATGAGGGGTACACAGAAGGTCACATCTGAAGACTACGCTGTGCCAAATGGACACGCACGAGCAGACCCCCGCCATGTCTACCACTATCTAAGCGCTGGTCTGTGGACCCCCACGGTCTCGTCTCTTTGTGACCTGCCCGGGGTTCAAATTTGCTCTTGAAGTGACAATGCTGTCTGTGGTTTGAAGTCCAACCCTGAGCTCGAATGAACATGAACACATAAAGCGGACCACCGGCCGACATGGTGCCTCCTACTGGTATGGCTGGCTGGTGGTCCCACATGTCAACTGCTGAATAAGCAGCTCCAGGGCCTCAGCAAACAGCCATGAGGGGGCTCAACCAGGGTCTGCGAGCAGAGCTGTAACTGGGTGGCATGTAAGGCCGGATTGAGACCCCTGGGTGTCCCACTTGTAAAGCCACCCTGCCCAGTGCCAGTCATAAATTGGGTACAGGGACTGACAACACCAAGCTCACCTTCCTCCTTTGAATGTCACCAAATGGCTGTCCTGCGGTGTCCTTGGGTGTGACATGGCCACACCGTCCTTTTAGTGACACTCTGTGAGGTCACACGTTAGTCTCGGCTGCACTGACCGACTGACTGACCGATCGACCGACTGACTGACTGACTGACTGACTGATCGAACCGACTAACCGACTGACTGACCGATCAATTGACCGACCAACTGACTGATCGATTGACCGATCGACTGACTAACTGACCGATTGACCGACTGACTGACCGATCGACCGACCGACTGACTGACTGACCAACCGACTGACTGACTGACTGACCGATCGATTGACTGACCGACCGACTGACTGACCGATCGATTGACTGACCGACTGATTGTTTGGGTGTTGTGTTGTTTTATTTTTTTATTTTTCTTTCCTCTGCGCCACTGGGCTGTCATTGTGGATGACGTGGACTTTGTCATTCTGGTGCCACATCAGCAGGGTCCTCACGTTCACTCTGGTGGTCCTCACGTTCCCCTTTCTTATTCAGACTCCCACCTTAAGCCGTGGTTTCTACGGAGACGGCTCAGAGCTCGTCGTTGTGGATTAGAAGGGAGGGCAGCAGGGGGTGCAGTTGGCACTGAGCAGAAGCCCCAAGCACCCCCCAAACCACCCTGTCTGGACTCTGCATGAGCTCCGGCTAAAGTCACACAGGTTAGGTGGGCTGATGGGTACGTCAACACGTTTTCTGCCCGAGTCCTGCTAGGGTGGGCTGCAGCTGCCCTGAGACCCACCTCTGGGTACGCCACTTTGCGGACAGAGGAAGTGTGTGTGTCTGATGGTGACAGTTGTGTCCTGCTGCTGTCATATGAGATGGTGCCAGGTGGACAAATGACATGGAACAGCTGAAGGGGTGACAGACCTAAAAACCCCAAGGCTGACCCTCTTTACAGAAGTGACACACCTGGTGGGGGGTCTGGGAGGAGAGGTGACATTCACAGCCAGTCAGGTGTCCTTGACAACAAAGGGGCTCACATGAACGACCCCCGGACTGCCTTTCTTAAAGAGCCCCCCAGTGAAGGTTCAAGAGGAGCCTGGTCAGCGAAGGTCCTAGGTTGGTGACATCCCGGCCTGTTTGTGACATTACGGACGTCCGCTCACTGGCTGCACTCCATAATTCACTTGAGGTGTCTTCACCAGCTGGTCGCCCACTTGACATTTAAGACTGCAGTTAGGACCCCTCACAGATATAAAGGGGTCTTTGTCTGGCGATGGCACTTCAAGGGACCACACGAGTTGGTGAAGTGCCATGAAAGAGTGTGGCAGAATACGCCCTGACACCAGAAAAAGGTTTGGGGTGCCCACCCGTAAACAGAACAGAGTGACAGATGGGAGAGGGCAGGGTTTAAGGTCATTCAGGGGAAGTGACGTCATCGGGGGGCTGACTGTCCTGTGTTTGGTCTGCAGGGATAAAAGAGAGGATGAGTGCAGTCTGCCCCCCACGGGCCTGGTGTGGCATTACCTTCTTTTGAGCCCCCATGCACACGTGTGTGACAAGAGCCAGCTTCGTGTGGAGGGCCACAGGGTGCCACTGTCTTCAACATTACAGACCACCACCTGTGAAAGTGAGGCAGTGCCCACTAAGGGGGTCCGCCCTCGGTGCCAAAGCTCCTTGCTATCAGAGCCCTCGAGACCCCGCGGTGAGTCCCTTCTTCTCACTCCTTCAGCTCTCTTCACCTGTACAGTCCGCCCACCTCTGTTTTAGTCTCCCCCTGTCCGGACCACCCAAACACCCACCCTCATCACCTTTGCCGGACCACCACAGCCTTTTCTCTTGGACGTTTCCACAGCGTTTGCTGTTCTGCTTGTGCTCTCATTTTTGGTTTTCGTCCATCCAGCCGTCCAGCCCCAGGTGCCTGGTCACTGGGGTCCTCTTGAGGGTCCACATTTCAGTGCCATAGCCCACCAATTCATCACACACTTGTACCAATGAGTGGGGCTGAGGTGAAGAGTCACTCAGTGCCACCACACATTGACAGTTGTCCTCTGTGTGGACAGAAAGGAAGCACAAGGTGACACAATCAACGGGGATGGTCACCGGACCATCGAGAAGACGAAGAAGAAACAAACAAACAAACAAACAAGGACCGGACCGCGAAGTGGGACGTGTCACACAGCAGTCACAGTACACGGTGGACGTGCCCGGTGGGACCTTCAGGACGTCGAGCTCATGGACCGGAGTCCTCCACAGGTCTGGCTGTCCCCATCATATGGCGTGTCTGAGACCGCGGGGACACTGTGGGGATGGCAGTCACTGTGGCTGGAGCCGGTCCTGAAATGGATATTGGCCAACCTTGAGCACCTGCTGAGCCGGCCACTTCCCAAAGCAGACTGCTCTTGGTGGCATCCTGACTGGCACATCCTCAGGGAGTCCGAATGTGGTCTGATGAGGTGGTGTGGGACCAGCTGAGGAGCTCACTAAAACAGATACTGAGACACATGGGGGTCTTCCCAGGACCATCTTACCAGCATCATAGGCCCCCGGGCAAAGTAGTGCACTGGATAAATGGGGAGGGTTACGTCAGGATGGGCATCCGGTGTAAAATTTTACCAGCTCAACATGTGGATGACAACACTGATTTCCAAACCGGACTGGTCGATGCCCAGGTTAACAACAACCGCCACCAGGGTGTGGGCAGAAATAGGGCCACTGTTGGCCATAGGAGGAGAGGAAGAGGAGGGTAAAGAGAGTGGAAGTGAGGGCAGGAACTGTGAATGTTGGCAGTGTGACTGGTAAGGAGAGAGAGTTGGCAGATGTGATGGAGAGAAGGAAGGTCGATGTATTGAGTGTGCAAGAGACCACCTGGAAGGGGGATCAGAGGGGGGGCTCAAAGGGTTCTATCACGGTGTGGGTGGGAGGAGAAATGGAGGAGGACAGCAGGTCAAGAGTGTCAGGCCGAGTGAGGATGATGAAGCTGGAAACTGAAGAAGGTGTGATGATGAGCGTGGTTAGTGCATACGACCCGCAGGTTGGGTGTGCGATGGATGAGGAGGAAGATTTCTGGAGTGAGTTGGATGAAGTGATGGATTTCAATGGGCATGTTGGTGAACAGTGGACACGAGGAGGTGATGGGTAGGGTTGGTGGCAACGAGAGGAATGAAGAAGCTCAGAGGGTAGTGGATTTGCCAAAAGGATGGACATGGCGGTGGTGAATACGAAGAGGGAGGAGCACAGGGTGACGTACAAGAGTGGAGGAAGATGACATCCTATGGAGGAGAGTCCAGCTGAAGGAGACTGAAGACTGCACATGGATGAAGAGGAGCAGATCTAGAAGAGGAAGAGAGTGAGGGCAGAGCCAAGGATCAAATGGTGGAAGTTGAAAAAGGAAGACTGCAAGGTGGAGATTGGGGGGGAGGTGAGACTGGCACTGGGTGGCAGTGAAGTCACCAGACAGCTGGGAAACTACAGCAGATGTAGTAAGGGTGGCAGCAAAAAGGGAGCTCTGTGTGACATCTGGACAGAGGAAGGAGGAAAAGGAAACCTGGTGGTGGAATGAGGAAGAACAGGATAGCATACAGAGGAAGAGGATGATGAAGAAGAAGAAGAAGTGGGATAGTCAGAGAGATGCAGAAAGTAGACAAGAGTACAAGGAGATAAGGCACAAGGTGAAGAGAGAGGTGACGAAGGCTAAAGAAAAGGCGGATGATGAGTCGTATGAGAGGTTGGACACTAAGGAGGGAGAAAAGGACTGGTGGGCTACAGCGTGGGGCCGAGGTGGGAAAGATGAGCGGCAGGTTAGGGTGATGAAGGATAAAGATGGAAACAAGTGAGGAAGAGTGTGATGAGCAGATGGAAAGAGAATGAAGAGAAGGAGAGAGAGAGAGAAGAGGTTGGATGACGTGGAGATCAGGAAGTGCGACGGATTAGCAAGGAGGAAGTAAGGACAGCGATGAAGAGGATGAAGAATGGAAAGGCCGTTGGTCCAGATGACACACCTGTGGAAGCATGGAGGTGTTGAGGAGAGACGGCAGTGGAGTTTTTAACAGGATTGTTTAATGGAATCTTGGAAAGTGAGAGGATGATGAGGAGTGAAGAAGTGGACTGGTGGGCCGATATTTAAGAATAAGGGGGATGTGCAGGACTGCAGTAACTACAGGGGCATAAAACTGATGAGCCACAGCGTGAAGTTATGGGAAAGGGTAGTGGAAGTGAGGTGAGGATTAGTGAGCAGCAGGATGGTGTCATGACAGGAAAGACCACCACAGATGAGATGTTTGCTCTGAGGATGTTGATGGAGAAGTAGAGAGAAGAACAGAAGGAGTCGCATTGTGTCTTTGTGGACCTGAAGAGAGCAAATGACAGGGTGAGTGAGAGGAGCTGTGGTGTTGGATGAGGAAGTCAGGAGTGGCAGAGAAGTACGTGAGAGTGGCACAGGATATGAACGAGGGCAGTGTGACCGTGGTGAGGTCTGCGGTACGAGTGACGGAGGTGGGATTACATCTGAGATCGGCTCTGACGCCTGTCTAATCTCGTCTGTCAGCCTGTCCATCACCATTGCAAATAAGAAAGAGGTCCCTGTGGACTGTGATGTTTGCTGATGACATTGTGATCTGTAGGGGGAGCAGGGTGAGGAGACCCTGGAGAGGTGGAGATATGAGAGGAGAGGAGAAGAATGAAGGTCAGTAGGACCACCACGACAGAATACATGTGTGGGAATGAGAGGGAGGTCAGTGGAGTGGTGAGGATGAGGGGAGTAGAGTTGGTGAAGGTGGAGGAGTTCAAATACTTGGGATCAACAGTCCAGAGTAACGGAGAGTGAGGAAGAGAAGTGAAGAAGAGAGTGCAGAGTGGAGTGGGTGGAGAAGAGCGTCAGGAGTGACTGGTGACAGACGGGGATCAGCAAGAGTGACAGTGAAGGTCTACAGGATGGTAGTGAGACCAGCTGTGTTATATGGGCAGGTGACAGTGACACAGGAGACAGAGCTGGAGGTGGCAGAGTTAAAGATTTGCATTGGGTGTGACGAGGATGGACAGGATTAGAAATGAGGACATCAGAGGGTCAGCTCAAGTGGGACGACTGGGAGACAAAGTCAGAGAGGCGAGAGGGCATTGGTTTGGACATGTGAAGAGGAGAGATGATGGGAATACTGGGAGAAGGTGCTAAGGACAGAGCTGACAGGGAAAAGGAACAGAGGAAGGCCTAACAGAAGGTTTATGGATGTGGTGAGAGAGGACATGCAGGTGACAGGAGTGACAGAGCAAGATGACAAGGACAGGAAGATATGGAAGAAGATGATCAGCTGTGGTGACTCCTAACGGGAGCAATCTGAAGAGGACAAAGATTTCAAATGAGCGCCGAGGTGCCATCACCACACACACGTCTGCCTCTCTAATATTTTTATGTGTCCCCTCAGTTTAATCGTCACTCAGGTTTTGTGACACTCGGTGCTGTCATCGTAGGTAATATGAATTAGACGTCCGTACTATTGAACGAAAAGCAGCAGCGGACATCGGTAACTCATGAAGTAAAAAACAGCATGGGAGCAACAAAGAGTTAAAAGTAACAGAAACAACAAACCCGTAGATGACTTGTGAGCGGTAAAGAGAAAATAACGGGGGGAGGGTCTCAGTGGCACAGGTGCCCATCAGGCACAAGTGGCACATACGCGGTAAGCGAGTTTTGAGATTGGACCGACCTTAGGAGCCCAGCAAGGTAAGAGGGCGCCAGCGCCAGCGTTCATCAACACGAAGGAGCGCCAACGCTGCGAGCGGAGAACTTGAAGGGAGGAATCAGAGGAGCGCAAGGAGAGCAGACAGAGAAAGTGAACTTCACAGAAGGACCAGCAGCGGGCAGTCAAGGGGGGGGGATCACAGGAGCTTAAGGGGGCAGAAGGTGCAAAAGGACTGCAGCTCTTCTTTCAGTTGTTACCATCCATCATCCAACCCACTATATCCTAACTACAGGGTCACGGGGGTCTGCAGGAGCCAATCTCGACCAACACAGGGCGCAAGGCAGAGCGCCAGCCCACCGCAGTTCATTTGTTACCATTAGAGAGAAAACATTTCATCATTTTAATAAAATAAAAAGTGACGGGCAGCGCATTGCAAGTCCTGCTGGATGGTGGAGGAGGCAGCAGGGGGCTTCATCTGCAGGAGAGTCTCAAGCTCAGGGTCGCTGGCCTGGCCCAGGCGTGTGTTACAGGGCACAGCTGGCATAGGTGGGCTGCAGCACAGTTTGTTTTCTTTTTTATAAATTGTCACCCGGGGGGCCGCCTAAGGGCTTAACGGAGGACACAAAGCAGAGTCAGGGGCTGATGAAGTCCACTAATGCCTTTTCTCCCTCTTCCACAGACCACCAGAAGAGAAGCCCCGCCCACTCCCCTACCACGCCCATCTGTAGACGTCACTTTCCCCAGATCCCGCCCCTTCTCTATAAGAACCGACCCCTTCATTCTGCAGTCGGTCACCATCTTGACTCCGTCCTTTGTGGCACTCACGTCCTGTGATAATATACGGGGTGGACCCCCAAACCTTTCCTTTTGTTCCTGTGTCTTTCATCTTTTCATCATATTCATCGTGTACAGGTGGAGGAGAGCGCGCTTGATCCAGATTGTGATTATTGGATTCGTTCTGCGGTCTTATTCTGTTAGGGTGCAATCAGAATTGTACACCTGGACACCTACAGACGAACCTTCATGAAGGTCGGGTGATGTGGACCTCGGGCCACCGGGGGAGGGGCTTGGAAGATATGGGGGGGGGGAACAGAAGGATACCCCGGGCACGAGATGGCGGGGGGCACACTCTAAAATCAGACAGAAGCGCGAGTAATGATCGTCTCGGCTGGTGGCTCATGAATCCCCTTTCTTGTTTCGGAGGTGAGCCGCGGAGGAACATCGAAGACGGAGGGCAGAGCAGGAAACGCAGCGGGCTGAAGCCTCGCTCGACGTTAACACCACGGAGCAGGAACAACGCGTGTTAACGTGCATATTTCTTTGGGGTGAAGTGTAAATTTTGATTTATTTACTTTGATGGTCCCTTTGGGTATAACAAGACCCCCCAAGGTGACACGGGAGGAGATTCCAGTCCAGACAGGTAGAGGTAGGTGGGTTACAGTCACATGGTGTAAAGTGAAGCGTGCCCACTGTCCAGGGGCATCACCCCCAGAGTTAGACGAGTCAGACCGTTATCATGTCCTGATGGAGTCTCTGATGATTCTGAGGTGGTAGGCAGGGACGAGGGGCACCACCTCAAAACCAGAAAGAGAGAGGTAATGATAGTGGGGGTCTCGATCATTAGGGGCACTGAAGCACAGGTGTGCTCCAGAGACAGAGAGTCTCACATGGAGTGTTGCCTTCTGGCTGCAGAGGTGGGGGACCTCCCTGGAAGGGTGGATATGTTCTTGGCCTAGAGTGGGGGTGGATCAGGTGGTCTTTGTCCATATTGGAACAAATGACACACATAAGGGTGGTCTGTCAGTTCTGTGATCCAAATTCAAAGAGTTAGGTGGCAGGCTGAGGAGCGGAACTGACAAGGTGGTCTTCTTTGAAGTTCTGTCTGTGCCACGCATGCCAGTCCAGGTGAGACTGAGGAGATTAGAAGGCTTAATGCGTGGCTCAAATCTTGGTGCAGGGTAGAAGGGCACAGGCTTAGGGGGCATTGGGACTCCTTTTGGAGCAGATGGGACCTGATCTGCCACCGTGATGGGTTACATCTGAACTGGAGGGGCACCAATGTATTGGGGAGGGGGGGGGCGCACGTATGAATAGGCTAGTTAAGGACTGGGGGGTCAGGGAGTTTAGGACAGGCCAGGTTTAGATCTGAACAGGGAGGAGCAAACAACGGGGTAGAAATCCAAATGAGCGCTAATGTCGATTCAAACCCAACATTTAAACGTAGAAGGGGTAACACATTCCAAATAATTTGACGTAATGCCAGAAGGATCAAAAATAAGGGAAGTGAGTGGGAGTCGCATGTAGAGGAGCACAATTATGAGATTAGAGCAATAAGAGAAACCTGGCTAAATAACAGAGATGGGCATGAGGGTGACAGAGAGGGGGGCACAATTAGGAAGGAGAGACAACACAAAAGGAGGTGGGCTTGGTGTTTACGTCACACAGAATTTAAATGTCAGACCTCTTCAGTTGGACGAAGAGCCCATCTTAGTGAGGACGTCTGGCTTGACCTGGGAAACATTAGGGAAAAGAGGTCTTAAGTTAGGACCACCCAATGCAGACAGTGCCTTCAACACACATCTCTTTAGTGATATCAATTTACAAGGGGACATTATAGTCATGGGGGGCTTTAATTATCTGAATATTAACTGGGATAACCTTGGAGATGGAGGAGCACAAGAGAGGAGTTCTTAGAAGTAATCAGCGACTGTTAACACAGCTTGTTAAAGAGCCAACACGGGGTGAGGCCTCTCTGGATTGAGTGTTTAGTAATAATGAGGAGAGAATGGAGGGTCTCAGGTGATTGGACCACTAGGGTCAGGTGACCATAATATAATACAGTTCTCAGTGTTTTAGAAGAGTGCAGATGCAAAGACTCAAATTGTTAAGTTGACCTTTAGTGGGGCTAATTTGGAGCAGATGTGACAAAGTCTGAGGAGGAGAGACTGAGAAATCACTGTGTCACATGTAATGCAGGACAGGGACAGACCACCATACCGAATGAAACGGAAATGTAAGAAAACTCCACAGTGGGATAATAAAGAGTTAAAAAAGGAGAAAACAGACGAGTACGGCGTATAAGAATAATAACTGCAAAGTGGGCATATGAGGACATGAGGGGCAACCAGTAAGAAGAACATCAGGGAGGCTAAAAGACACTTGGAGAGGAATAGCAGATAAGGTGGGAGACGACCTGAAGAGATTCCTTAAATAGTAAGAGAAGAGTCAAGGAGGAGGTGAAGTGCATCAGGAATAGTAAAGGGGGATTAAAAGATACAGCGGACCCCCTAAACTTCACCAGTGAGCAAGTGGATAACCTCAGAGCAGTAACAGGGACTACTAAGGAGTGCTTTAGAAAGTCAAGAGAGAAAAGAGCAGCTGAGATTAAATAGGCTGACATCACACAAATCACCTCAGGGGTCTTAAGGGGGCCAGCGAGTGGAGATAGAGACCCTTGGCACAGATTTAGGAAGTCACTGAGCACTGAGGAGATTGTGAAGGACTGGAAAATGGCGAATATCATCACGTTATAGAAAAAGGGTGACCGGGCAGACCAGTAAGGTAAACGGGCATCACAGGAAAATGAATGGAAGGAATTATTAAGGAGAAGATGGAGGAACACCTGGCAAGGACAGGACAGTCAGCGTGGGGTCAGACGACGGGGGTCTTGTTTTACTGACAGGTAGGAATTCAATGAGGAGGAAACAAAAGGAGACGAGGAGAGTGGAGGAGATGAGATTAGTGATGAGGACTTTCAGAAAGCATTTGATGAGGTGCCACCTGAGAGGGTGGGCATCAAACTAAAAGAAGTGGCAGGTCAGGGTGATGTTTTTAGATGAGTGCAGAATTGGCTCAGACACAGGAACTAGAGGGTGATGGTGTGAGGGACCTCATCAGAACTGGCTGATGTTAAGAGTGGTGACCAGCAGGGGGCAGTGCTGGTAGGACTATAAGTAACAAGCTGTTTATCTTTGCTGGTGATGCCAAGATAGGTGGACTGGCAGATAATTGAGCATCCATTAAATCATCACAGAGGGTCTTGGACAGCAGGCAGGCTTGGGTAGATTTGTGGCAGATGACATTTAATGTAAACAAAAGTATTACATGTAGCAAGTCAAAATGTGAGGTCTGAATACACAATGTGAGGTCTGACAATCGAGAGTCCACCTTATGAGAAGGACTTAGGGGTCATAGTGGACTCTGAGCTATCGACTTCCAGGCAGTGTTCAGAAGCCATTAAGAAGGCTCACAGACTGTCAGGTCATATAGCGCCTTGACGTGTCCCAGGAGGCTCTGCTCCACCTTTCTAACACTCTGGTGAGGCCTCATCTGGAGTCCCGGGTGCAGTTTGGGTCTCCATAAAGACACAGCAGCACTTGAGAAGGTCCAGAGGAGACGACTCAGCTGACTCAGGACTACAGGGGATGAGTGATGAAGATTCAAAGAGCTGAGCCTTCACAGTGATGAAGAGGAGACCTGGCTGACTGGAGTGTTTAAAATGATGAAGGGGTTCATTTATTCATCAGATTTTCTCTGTAGTGACCAGTAAGGTGATCAGGATTTTCGTATGCTGGTCACCACCCTTGGGGGTGTCATTATTGCCTCGTCTCCATACGTCCATTTTCTGATTGTTCTCCCCAAGCTCATTTTATATCAACTGAGATGGAGGATTTTTATTTTTAAATGTTTTCTAAATACACAAATTGCTCAGAATGGACAGTAAAATCCATGGAAATACAGGGGGGGTCCAATTGATGTTAACACTAACGGTCCTGCTATGCGTAGACTTGAATACAATTTATGGGCCACGTTTGGTCCACGTGTCGGACTTTCCCGTAAATCTTCTGGCACATATGAAGTGTGTTTATGAATTCATTGTTTCCGCCATTCAAATGTTACCCTAATTTAACTCACTGTGTGTGTGGCGACTCAAAAGTGACCCAATGGACAAGTCGAGCCGCTGCTCAGAAAGGCCACTAAAAGCCTTCACGTTTACCTCAATACATTAAGGGGTCCCCTTCAGTCGAAGACCCCTTTGTGTTCGCTCACTGATACTGATGGTTGTCCTGCTCTTACTCATCTTTTTTTTTTTTTTAAATGCCTGTATTTCATTTTATTGTACTTTATAATCGTGCCAGTTCTAAGAGCCTAGGACAGAAATCAACTAAACTGAAATGAATAATGTGCGCTGCCCTCCTAGAGTGGCAGCAAAGATAATAGTAATAATCCGGGGGTGAGTGACCAACACTACTGTCCAAACACAGAGAGTTCAGTAAAAATGAGCACTGGAAGAAGATGCACACACTTACCGTAACAAACCCCGATATGCATAACTCCGATCACGGCACAAAACTCTTAAACGCATGCGCTACTAATACAGAAATCTGAGAAAAAGACAAACAACAAATAACTAAATAATAAGGTATTCGTAGTTCTTTAAATGTTCTCTGCACCGAATGTCTAGCTCAGCCTGCGATTCCGGTAAACGCACCGATCACCAGTCCCTTGTGCTGACCCCTCAGGTCCCCTTCGTCCCGACCGGACGTTGTCCGTCTCCTTCCCTCCTGCCTTTTCCTGTGATGGCGTCCGCTTCTCTCGTTGGCTCTGCGCTTCTCCTCTCCTCTTTCCCGCCACCCTTTTACATTCTCTTGTTGGCTCCTCCCCTACAGTCTGTTGGCTCCTCCCCGCCAGGTGTTCCCCTCTCCCTGTACATATTGTGCCAGTCCACTAATAACAGGACTGGGCAAAGGTACAAACTCCCAGTGACAAATTCCGTTACAAGTTTTAATGTGAAGCACTTCGGCTGCAGTCTGACTGAGGTTTGTGTTAAATGTGCGCATAAATAAACGGACATTGACATAATAAAAAGAATAAAGATGCTCGTTTTATATAGCGCCTTTCCCATGCTCAAAGCGCTTTACACGAAATGAGTTAAAACACAGCAGAAGACCACAAAATAACTGGACACAAAGTGAAGCCTGGCGAAGCTAAATCGGCTCGTGTCTGTCTGTCTGTCTGTCTCTCTGTCATGACAATGGCGGCTGCTGACGGCACTTTACTGGTTGGTGAGCCTCCCGCAGACCCTCATTTTACGAAGAGTCGCTCCATTCTGAGAAGGTTTGAGGAGTTTTATTCTGCGAAGCCCCCCAAAATGTGCACAAAACAGAAACCTTTAACGTCTGGCATGCGACCGAGCCGAGCCACTGTGTGCAGCAAGACCCCTTTAACATGGGCATCGCAATGGCACGTCACTTACCCACCTGGCACTGTTCGTCTTAATTGTGGAGCCTCCTGTGCATCAAAAGAAGTAAAAGTTCCTTCCGGAGCCTTCATGTGCCCGGATGGACCTTCTAGAAAACAGAAATGGCCCCCCTACGGCATCTGTGGGATGAGCGCAGCGTCTGGACAAGCAGGTTTAGAAGGTGGACGGACAGACGGACAAAGTGACCTCAAAAATGAAAGATCATATAATCAAATCATTCGGAGGAGTTTAGCGGGTTGTGAAGAAACAAAACCGCAGACCGTCCATTAAAGTCAATGCTGGGTCAGAACTGACCAAAGACGTGCATGTCAAGAAAAACTAAGAAACGCAGTTTAGAAGCTCGATCAATTATGGGATGTTACGCATTAATTATTAGTAGCGGTGCCACTTGTTAAAAAATCAAACGCCGCGATGCTTCTTCGTGCAGATCACATTCGGCCACCTCAGCGGGCGTCTGACGGACGTTTGAATCTCGAATTCCGCGGCCACGGCTGGCTTATTAGGACGCAGCTACGCGCTGCACCTGCCTGCCCTTCTTTGGTCACTGTGTCGCCTTTTGTCCCCCTTGCGCTTTCGCACCTATCCGCCGCTCTCGTTTGCTTCCTTTGAACCCTTAGCATTTGCAATGATGGACCCCCAAGTGTTGGAAATGAACTAAAACGAACCAAAATGAGAAGTGGTGCGAGGAGCGAACTCAAAGCGCACTTGAACCCCTTAATAGCGAACTGACGCGGCCATGAAAGCGTCCTGTGCGCAGAATCTTTTCATAAGTCGACAAATAGAAAAAGACAAGAACACAGAAGAAGAAGACCCCAACTTTCCGTCCCACATTGCCAATCAGGTCACCCAAGATAAAGGGGAGCCGAGAAACGCCGGGGCAGCTCAGTGTGGCTTTGGACTTCAGACTCTGAGACTGACACGGTGTGACCCTCAGCAAGTCGCGACAAAAAGAAATGTCCCTCAAATGTTGTAATCGACAAAGGCGTCAGTCAAATAATAAGGGATACTATATAGCGCCCTGCCCGTCAGTGACAAACACTTCGAGTCGCGCAGGCCGCCCCGTGGAGGTCGCTTAAAGTAAAGTGGGACCCCCACAATCCATCCCCTTCACTTTACCTACCTGACGTGTGCGCCAATCTGACCTCTAAATGTGTGCGCGCTCGGTACCTGAAGTCGGTGAGAGGCGCCATACAAACGGCCTTCAGCTCACCTGCTGTCCCGGTCCTGCAAGTCCCCGCTAACCGCCGCCGCCGCCGCCGGTCGAGCCCGAGCGGACACTTGAAGTGCGCCTCAGTCCGCGAAGAGGGAGCGCAGCGCCGCACGCCAGTCCCGGGGCTCTCCGTCATTTGTCTTCCCATATCGTGCGCCCCGGCGCTAATAAATTAAACGAAAAGAAAAGAAATCACAACCGGCGTCCACTTCCTACCGCGCTTCTCCGCAATGAACAGAAAAGCGAGTCTGGCCGGCCGAGGAAGACCCCGAGCCGAGCCCCATCCGCCGCACTCGATCGCACGGTCTTCTGCTCGAACAGCGCCTCGGTCCCTTGTCCCGGAGCCCGGGTGGGCGGCGGGTGGGGCGCATGTCACGAATTGGTCCCGCCCGTCCAATAATGGCTGGACTTGGACGACGACGCGCTCGCCGAGGTGTATAAAAGGCGCGGCCGTCCCGCAGGACGCCCATGACAGAGAGACATGGCGATGTGGGACCCCGCGCTGCTCGTGCTGCTGGCGCTCAGCTTGCCCGGGGGCGCCGACGTGGCCCCCAAGTCCGAAGAGCCCGGCGAGCCCTGCTCGTCCTGCACCTTCCGCAACCACTCGCGACACCTGCGGCTCGAGGCCATCAAGACGCAGATTCTGAGCAAACTGCGCCTCAAGCAGCCGCCCAACATCAGCCGGGACGCCGTCAAGCAGCTGCTGCCCAAAGCGCCGCCACTGCTGCAGCTGCTCGACCAGTACGACGTGCTGGGGGACGACGGCAGTGACGTCGGGGTGGAGGAGGACGACTTCCACGCGACCACGGAGAGCATCATCGTCATGGGCACAGAACGTGAGTGGCGCCTGGGGTTTGGGTGGGTAGGTGGGAGCGAGTGCGTGCCAGGTTGTCAGCAGGTGCTAACAGCTGGCATCTCTTGGGTTTGTTTTTTTTAAGCTGATCCGGTGGTCCAGATGGAGGGCAAGCCCACCTGCTGCTTGTTCACCCTGAGCCCCAAGGTGCAGCCCAGCCGCATCGTGAAGGCACAACTCTGGGTACACCTGCGCCCCTCGCTGGAGCCGCTGACCGTGGTGCTGCAGATCCTCCGCCTGAAGCCCGCCGTGGGCCCGGACGCCACCCACCACATCCGCATTCGCTCCCTAAAGCTGGACGTCACCCCGGGGAGCAGCGCTTGGCAAAGCGTCGACTTCAAGCAGGTGCTGCAGTTCTGGCTGCGGCAACCCGAGACCAACTGGGGGGTAGAAATCAATGCGCTGGACCCTTCTGGGAAGGACCTGGCAGTGACCACCCCTGCTGCCGGCGAGGAGGGCTTGGTAAGTACGAAAAAGGCTTTGGTGAAAGCCATTTATTAGTGGGTGGCTGGCACAGCTTTTCAGGATCACTTCCCGGCCTGGAGCTGGCAGGAGTCATTCCTGCCTTGGCTCTGAGGCTGCCAGGAGAGGCTCCAGGGGAGTACGCGGGTCCCGAGACGGTGGACCTCAGCCGGCGCCCCACCAGGCCACCCTTAACTCTCGCCTTTCCTTCTCCCTGCAGCAACCATTCCTGGAGGTGAAGATCGCCGAGGCCCCCAAGCGGCTGAGGAGGGACGCGGGCCTGGACTGCGACGAGCACTCGTCCGAATTTCACTGCTGCCGCTACCCGCTGACCGTGGACTTCGAGGCCTTTGGCTGGGACTGGATCATCGCCCCCAAGCGATACAAAGCCAACTACTGCTCGGGCGAGTGCGAGTCTGGGCACCTGCAGAAGTTCCCGCACTCCCACGTGGTCCACAACACCAACCCCAGGGGCTCCGTGGGGCCCTGCTGCACCCCCACTAAGATGTCGCCCATCAACATGCTCTACTTCAATGGCAAGGAGCAGATCATCTACGGGAAGATCCCGGCGATGGTGGTGGACCGCTGCGGCTGCTCCTGAGGCGGGCGCCACCGCTGCTACGTTTCTCACGTCGGCAAACTTTGCGCTTCCCTGGCTGGGCCTGGAGAAAACTCGAGCAAAGCCTCGGCCACCGGACTCGCGGTCTGTCCCCTACGAGTCCGGGCCACTCGATCCCATGTTCAACTCTCACACACTGACTGCTGCCACAAATCTGTAAGAAGCCCGGGGAAAGCAGAGCTGCAAGAGACCCGAGAGCGGGCAGGCAGGCGGGTGGACAGCCGTGGCGGTGGGCGCGTGGCTCCAGCGTGTAGTGGCGGAGGCATGCTCGCTCTCTTCCTGCTTTGCACGGCGCTGTATGGATCAACACTGGCGAGTGCCATGGCCCAGTTCCCTCAGCCAGCCATGGTGCCCACACACAGACAGACTGACTGACTGACTGACCCCAGCGCTTGGCACAGAGACCACGACTCAGGGCAAGTGCAGAGCGGCCTTTGCCTTATGCCAGCTGCTCCCAGTTCCGTTTGCTTGCCAGCGCCTGCCCGCCTTGCCGCCAGTTCCTTCCTAACTCTCTCAAGTTGTATTGATGAAAGCACAATAAAGAATGCAATGCCAGCAAACGTTTGGCCTTCTCTTGTTCATTGTCAGTGGTTTGTGGGCACCGGTGTATATAGTGCCTTTCTAAGTGACCCTCCGCCTCAACTGCTAATGCTGCATCTGCCCTATCAGCCAGGGAAAAAGTAACATTGGCAGAGAACTGCACTGAACTGTGGGCACCAAACAGCTTCATGCCAACTGGCCAGGGGTGGCCTTCGAGATGCCATTCCACATCGGGCTGGTCATTCACCTAAACTGGCCTGGGGCCGACAATTGCTGTATAGGCTCTTTGGCATGGGCAAGTGTCACCTGTGGCACCTGCCTGGATTGCTGCCACTCACCAAAGTACAGGAGGCACTGCAATGGCACCTTCAAGAGTGTCTTGGAGCTCTGGCATGGCCACTTGTGACCGGCTCCTTCTGTCAGTGGCACTCCTGTCACCATTTGTCCTTTGTATCGGCCCAGTGGTGCCAGCACTTCTCATACAAGTGTGCCATCCCCCTCACTTCGATGGCCTTTCTCTGCTCTCTTTCTGAGGGCACCGAGGCTCATTTCCAGTTTGGCCACACGGCAGGGGCCTCCATTTTGAGTTTTCTCAATTATCATTCACTAGTGATGTCAACAAAGAGGGGACACGGGTGCAATTGGCACTAAGTGCCAAAGGTGAACAGCCTTGGCTTCAATGGCCAAATGAAACAAAAACACAAAGCATCAAAACAGAAAAGCAGCCAAACTAACTCCACTTTGCCAAGTGTTGGGGGGCGGTGGGCAGATCCAGATTGGCACCACAAAACAAAACCAGATCAGAAACAGCAGGAGACCAGCCCAGGGTACGGAGCTATGCCAGGCAGGGGTTTAATATCTAGGAGCTACACAGTCTGATGCCACTCATGGTGTGACGGTGACAACCTGTGCGTCTAGGAGTGTCACAGGACATGAGAGAAAATGCTGCAAGTGATGGAGAACCCTGCAGGCTGGTACCCGGGTGGGCACACGTCATCCTTGCCACTTGCAGTCACAGCATGAGCAGAGTAAAGTGCCCGGCGCCTCCTCTGCGTGGTCACTAAAAGCCGTCTCAATAAATCAATTAGTGTCGGGCGCTGGCTCGGGCCGAGCCCTGGGACTTGTTATGGCAGCTCGGCCGGCGCTGGGCGTGCTTTTTCACTTAGCCGGCCTGGCCTCTCCTTCCGAGTCCATTAAGTGATAAATTAGAGCCAAGCTGCTGCAATATGGCAAGTCAATAATTCACTCTAACAAGATGTCAGCCGTCGAGAAGACCGCGTCCCACGGGAGGCGCCATCCATCACGCCGGCTGGACGGGAGCGTTCCTTTTCTACACGCCTTTATGAAGCTCTCCGGTAGTAAAGCATGCGCGCGGGAGCAATCAGCGGCTGACATAAATTGTGGACGAATGCCTCCCCAGCGGCCGCGTCTATCCTGTCTGGACAAGCAGAAGCATCCTGCTTCCCGCGTGCCGGAGCGCCAACATCCGAGACAAACCTGCAGTCACAACGTTCAGCGGGACAGCCGAGCGCAGGAGGGATGTTCTGAGCCAAGAAAGGCACCAGGAGCACACTGGGAGCTGGCAGACGTGGGCACACGACATGGGACGAGACAGGGCAGGCAGGGTCGTGGCTTCACATCTGAATGCCAGCAAAAGCGTACAGGTGGGCAGAAGGCATCCCCCTGGGTCCTTTGAAACACACGGGTGGTGGCTTCACCCTCCACGGACGACGATAAGCGATAAAGAGAGGAGTCAACGGGAGCAGCCGAGTGCACAAAGAGCTGAAACATGGCCACCGGACACCGGGGTCCCAGTCGGTAACCCAGACGCCCCTTCCAGCTGACGAGTAGGACCTTCATGTCACATCACTAACCAGCCTGAACACAAGCCCGGGGTGGCACCATCAGGCTTTGACAGAGGTGGCATTGGGGGGCAGAAGGACCCACTACAGGCAAAAGGTTCTTTTAAAATGTAAAAAGGCTTCATTGTGCCCATGGCAGCCCATCATGGCATCCGTCCATAAAACCACGCGGTAACCTCTGCTGGGGAAACTTCGTCCCAAACCTAAAAATGGGCCTAGCTACAGAAGTGGCAATCCTGTCATGTCACACCTGCCCCAGAATGAGCCGTGGCATAGCATCTACGTTTCACTGCCAGGCTGCCTGTGCTCCTCTCCTGCAGTTGGCACTAAGCTACACGCCGGGCACCCTTGTGCCACTCGTCACCTCCACGCCCCTCAGCTTGTGTATTTGGTTTCTTTCTGCTTCATTCTGTTTGGTGTTGTTGTCACTTTGATTTTTTTGTCTCTAGTTTATCATTTTTGTAAAGTGCCCTCGGCTGGTAAGTGGAATGACACAAAATAAAATTGTAAATCTGGAGCAGCACCAGTGTAGAAAATGGCCACCTCAAAAGATGCCACTGCACATGCCCAACTCCCCTTGGGCCACGATGCCCATCGGGCGAGAAACAACAATCTGTGCGTAAACTCAAGCGGTCACCGCTGACACACACTTGGAGGCAAAAGCCGTCGTACTTCAGTTTGCTCCGAGCTGCCAATGAAAACTTCACAAATGGATGGAGCAGACAAGACGTTCCGCATCATCAGGAAGTATGTGCCGTGACCGCGCTCCCTCCATGCTGCGGCATTAGCCACCTGTGTGCCCGCACGCATCCATAGTCGCCATAGCCGCCACTGCCACGGTGCGCCCTGCGCTGGAGGAAACGGCCATTGATGCCAGCCTGAGTGGAACTGGAGAGCAGCCAGCAGCAGCGAGCCATCGATCCGCGGCCCGGCGTGCAAGTGCAGGCTTCCAAGAGCGCAGGCAGCAGATTCTGGACTTTGGCCGCGATTAGCGGGGATTAGCACACGATCTTCTTCACCCATGTGAGCAGGCAGAGCAAAAGGTCACCCTGCGCGTATTTTACCATCTGGCAATTAAAGCGGCACCTGAGCAGATGCCTTCGTGTCGGTGCCTCTCCCAGCTCACACCAGGCCTCACAAGGCCGGGCCAGTTAACTCTCACGAGCGGCGGGCGAGAGAGAGACAGAAAAATCCACGTGAGTGGAAACGGATGTGGAGGGCGGCTGATGGATTTCAGCAAGTCCGCAGTGACGCAGAAGAGGAGATACCTGGCATGGCATGCTGCTCCTTGGCCAGGGATACGGGCGCACAGAGCTCCTTTAACTGCCAAGTGCACTACGTGCTACAATTTTACAAGGCGTGTAGATTTACTCGTCCGCCAGAGTCATCAGAATGTGCAGCGGACACGGAATGTCTCTGCTGGAGGAATCGGAAACACAGGATCACTTACAGCGCCCACCTCCACCAATTAGTCAGCCTTCTCCACTGGCAGAATGTGGGAGCCTGGCGTGGCCGTCCTCCGTGGAGGTACAGGTGCTGACACACCTTTGGTGTGAAGGCTGTTGTGCAGCTCGGGCGTAGTTGGCACTCGGGGCGCTACGTGAAGATTACGAAGGCACAGCTCTATAAAGATGAAGGAGTGGAAAACAAACAAAGGGCAGCAAGACGCACGAAAAAAAAAACAAAACACGCCGGCCAGTCAGCCGCATACATAGAAACATAGCGGGTCACAGCGAGGACGAGGCCATCTGGCTAGAAGATGTCTGAAAACGGTGTGTAATGAGACGCCCGCTCCCAATGCCACCACAGAGACCGAGAAGAGAAAGAAAAAGGAGAAGATTTAGTGGCGGCAAAGCAAAGAGAGGCAGCACGATGAACAAGCAGCACTGGAAGTGGGCAAGAGCGCCAACAGTCACCGGTTATCCCAAAGCGGGTAGAGTTTGGGTGCCCCATAGCTAAAAGCCTGGCCTGCTTTGGAAGTTTAAGGTGGTCACCAGGTCACATTGTCCACGCTAGAGTGACCGGTTAAGGACAATGGAGGTCAATTACACCTTTAAACACTAAATGGCCAAAGGGTCAGGTGTGTCATTGTCAGCTGGAACTTTGAATCAGGAAACAGCCAGGCAACTTCCATTGACAAACACCGGGTCAAACTGAAGAGCTCTGGGACTTTAAACGTGGCACTGCCATCTGTGACACAAGTCACGATGTGGAATTTCTGCTCTCCCACATCTTTGGAGGTCAAATGGAAGAAGCAACAGCAGATCAGCCACAAAGTGGTAGACCACCTAAAGTGACAGTGTGGGGCCAGCGAGTGCTGAAGCACATAAACGGCCACCACTCGCCACACAGTCCTAAACCACCTCACCTCTGGAAGCCGCGTCAACGCAAGGCCCGTGCATCAGGGGCTTCACGAATTGGGTTTCCGTGGCCGAGCCCAAGCTCTCTAGGTTCAATGCCAAGTGTCGACAGGAGTGGCATCAAGCACAATGCCCACCAATAGGTTCTGGAACAGTAGAGACGTGTTTGGTGGAATGATGAATCCTGCTCCAGTATCTGCGAGTGTGACGGACCAGTCTGGGGTTGAGGAGGCTGGCAGAACACCAACCTCCAGACTGCACGGGGCATACAGTGAAGTTTGGGGAACAGGACGAATTACAGCAGGGCTCGGGGTAGGCCATTGTGTTCAAGTGGAGGGTCCCATTAATGCCACAGAGACAATTGTGAGCTTCAGTTAGCGGAAGGCCCGATGGTGTCCTGGCAGGACTCTGCCCCTGTGCACAAAGCCAGGTCCATAAAGACAATGAGGAAGACGAGGGGCCTGCACAGAAGCCTGACCTCAACCCTAATGAACTCCTTTAAGATGAATTGGGTCTCCTCATCCAACGTCACTACCTGACCTCACAAATGCTCAGCTGGCTAAATGGGGACCAACCTTATGGAAAGAAGAGATGAGCCGCAAAGGAGTCGGGTTTAAGGTTAATGGAAATGAATGTCCAAGAAGCTCATACCAGTGTGCTGGCCAGATGCAACTGAGGAGCGGACATCTCGAGGTCTCGTCATGACCTTCAGTTATCTACAGAGCAGATGATCTCAACACTGATCTGAAGAAACAGCAGCGCAGCTCACCTCTGAGATCCTCCCATCCATCCTGTAACACTGCACTAGAACCTCATTTCAGTCACAACGTCATACTTCTGTGCCATGCAAAACCATGGAACCTAAAATAAAATACATTTGGAAAGTACCTGAAAATAACATGCAATACAATCCAACAGGCGGCGCGGGCTTATCAGAGGAACATCACGACAAGCCAAACCTTTACAACCGCAAGATGAATTCCAAAACTAGAAGCTGTGGGCATCAGAGGTCACCAGCCAAACTGGAGCTCAAGATGGTTAACCAGCACAGCACAGAAAAGAAGAGCATTGTCATCAGTGGAGTCCCTCAGAGAAGACCACGTGGGGACCTAAACCAGGACTTCAAAATCCTCAAAGGCAACTAACTGGAGTGGATCCTGAAGAATTCCATCAGCTAAAGGGAGAGTGACCTACCCGAGGAAGGACAGCAGTGGAAATGAAGAGGAGATGCGTTTAGGACTGAAGCCAGGAAGAAGAGACTCTGACAACCTTTAAGAAGGGTCTGGAGGAGATGTTGGGACAGCTGAGCCATTAGCTAAACAAACGAGCCACAAATGACCGAAATGGTCTCCTCTTGTCAGTCAGTCCTTCTGCCGTCACATTCATTCATTCTCAGGCCAGAGTTCGTGACCGCTAGCCAGAATGAGGACGTGGAGCGACCACTAAAAGGTTCATAGGTGTCTGTGCAGATACTCAGAAGTCCCCAGCTTGGTGCCACATTCAGTACTTGGTATACAAGATGGTGGTCACGTGTCTTTCGTTAATGTGACTGGGTGGCATGTGTGTATAAACTAGGCACCTTATCAAGTGTTCACACACTTCAGAGACGATGCAGTTGGTGCTCATGAGAGTTGAGGGGGTGGCAGAGATGCCTGGTAGGAATCAGAGGTGAATCATCACTGGACTTCTGTGCTAGCTGTGGACACCCTGGCTTAGGTGAATGAAAGGCCAACTCGAGGAGTCTCTCAGAAGAGGTCCGGCATACACAGGCCAATGGGCCGAATTCAAGGTCTCAGTAGCAGAGACAGCTGCAAGGAGCTGTGGACAAGAGGATGCTGGTGTCTTTCATGGCTGCAACCTTCAGACCGGAGGGTGGACATCAGCAGTCGAGCCGACAAAAAGAGGAGGAGCTCCAGACCCGAGAATGACATGCAGATGGCATCAAGAGAGTCAAGAAGGGCAGGTGGCATGTCAGCCAGGATGTTCTCAGTAATGGGGAGGTGGTGGTCACATTTTGTTGGAATTCCCGTTAATTGTACTGAATCAGCCCGGAATCTCAGAGTTCTCTTTGACTCTAGCAGGTCATTTAAAGCGCACATATCAGAGTTGTTCAAATCAGGTTTCTTCCATCTTAAATGTTGGGAAATGAAGGCGCATTCTAAATAAACAGGATTCTGAGAAATTCATTCCTACATTTGTCTCTAGTAGGACTGTCGACTGCAATGCGGTGTTCACTGGATATTCAGACTGTTCTTTATTCAGCCTCCAGTTAATAAAAATGCGGCTGCAAGAATTATTACAAGAACTAGAAAATACGAACACATAACTCCAGTTCTTAAATCCTCACACTGGCGCCCAGTTAAGTTTAGGGCAGATTTCTAAATCCTCCTTTTAACATATAAAGCATTAAATGGCGGAGGTCCGGCTTACTTGTCTGAACTTATCACGACTTACAAACCTGAGCGCACATTAAGATCTCAAGATGCTGCTCTGCTTTGGATAACAAGGATTACTAAAATAACAGTAGGAGGTCGAGCTTTTAGTTACAGGACCCCCTAAACTGTGTGGTGGTCTGCCTGCTACTATAAGAGATGCCCCTTTGGTCTCAGGCTGTAGACTCACGACTTCAGTTTAGCACACCCTGACTAGAGCTGCTGATTAACTGTGCAGACTGTCATTAGCACTAAAACACAAGTCACATGACAGCTCTGATTTGTTACTGACCCCTCCCTTCTTCTGGTGCCCCTGCCCACCTGCCAAGTTGTCTGCCAGCCTAAGATAAAGTCATCCCTGATGGAGGAGCACATTAATCATCGAGTAGAGGGGTCCTTTCATCGGATTGGCTGGCGCAGCGCTGAATCAGCTGTGGAATGGCCAATAGGGGGAGACAGCGTGATGGCTGAGGTCTCAAGGACTCTAAACAAATCCAAATCATATTATGGGATATCAACTACTGTTAAATTCTGTTCCATTCTTGTAATATTTTTATTGTTATATTGAGGATGACTTGTGTTCTGTGTTGTATTGACTCCCTTTTTCTTTTTGACACCCACTGCACGCCCAGCCTACCTGGAAAGGGGTCTCTCTGAACTGCCTTTCCAGAGGTTTCTTCCATTTTTTCCCCCTAATAGGGTTTTTTTTTTTCCTTGTCTTCTTAGAGCAGGGGTCCTAAATCCCAGTCCTGGAGAGCCACAGTGGCTACGGGTTTTCATTCCAGCCAGTGTCCTACATTAGAGCTCATTCCTTGCTGATAATGAAAGTTGGGGTTTAACTCTATGCCTTCTTAGTGACTTTATCCATCAAAGACAAGTTTGAGTTCATTTGTGGATCAGAGGTCCTCACTTACAGTCCTGGGGCCTCATGTATAAACGGTGTGTATGCACAGAAATGTTGTGTACTCCCGTTTCCACGTTCAAATCGCGATGTATAAAACCGAAACTTGCCATAAAGCCACGCACATCTCCACGGTAGCTCATACCTTGGCGTACACAAGTTCTCCGTTTGGTTTGCAGACTGGCGGCGCCCAGCGTCAAAGCAGCGCTACTCTTCCTGTGTGGTTTCTCTTTCTTTTTTAGATGCACATCCCTGCTGCGGCTTTATAAATACACTGAAATTAACTGCATATTGTTTATTAGTTTAATGATCGGATTGTAACTAACCTGTAACAATACAATGGGCACAGATTGGCCAAACTATTCTAAATACCAGAACTGCTTTAGCGTTGTTACTCTCACTGCACCTTCTTCTTTCAGCTGCTCCCGTTAGGTGTTGCCACAGCACATCATCTTTCTCCATATTAGTCTCACTGCAGCACTCGGAGTATTTATATCACTGTATCGGAGTGGGAATCAGAGCAGCTGATCGGAAAGAGAATTATTGGGATACAGCATCAAGCACACGCTACCTCAGCCATGCACACTGTCTATTTGAACTGCTCCCATACGAGAAACACTTCAGAGCCTTTCCTGTACGGACCTCGCGGTTCACAAACAGTTTCATCCCAAGAACTCTAAACACACTCAGTCAGCCATCAAGTGCTCCTCGTAGACCTGTGAGGACTTAGGAGTACAATCACCTCACTGGAAACTACAGTTAGAATATCACACAACCTGAGCCACTTTATAAAGCACATATTTACAGATGATGATGAGATCATTTGTAAGATGAAATGCAGCAAAATATGTTGATTATATTATATAGATAAAACTAACTACACGGTGTCGCTGTGCTAGCGTTGATCTGGCGCTCCGTTCACAGTTTGATCCTACCCTCACACTGTATTCTTGCCGACGTGACACTGGAAGGATAGAGGATGGAATAATTCAACACGTTACTACGAAGATATTTCAATGTTCCTTAAAAGTTTTGAAGAATCAGCATTATAAGCTTACAGATGGCTTAACGTCTGTTACAGAGCTGATTGTGGGGTGATTGGGTATTTGGAGGAAGAAAAGGAAGGACAAGAATTGGAGGTTAGTACGTCTGAGAGAGACAGACCTGCTACAATAAAGTATTTCATCGAAGGTCACGCACGGCGCAGCAAGCATCTTGCAGGAGACAGGAACAATCACTGCGCCACCGTGTGCCCATGTTTAATAACGTGCTTTAACTCCTATCATCATGAAAATGACATCACGTATACATCTCAGTATATTAGTTATTCAGAGAACTGTAATATCACGAATGTCATGGATTCTGTGTCCTGTTGGAGGAGGAGAAAGTCGCTTTAAGAACCACGTAGTGATTGACACACACAGAGCACATAGATGATCAAATAGAAAACAAAGCATTTAACATGCGACTTAAGTTACGACGGGATTTGAGAAACTGGTTAATTAAACGATTTAAAGATGGTTTATGATGTTCTACTTTAATGACAAAACAAACTACGTGATTAAAGTGGAAATTGAGATTAAAAGTTGACATTTCGTGCTTTTTCCCCCCCCACTGTGTCCCTATTTATTTTTTTCTCTGTACCCTAATAATCAATCTATCTATCTATATAAAAACAGTTCCATGGCTGATTGACAACGCACAGACCAAACCGCTGGACCTACAGAGCCGAAATTTTGACAGATTTTTTGAAATTCCATCCCTAAGGGGGTGAATTGGGAGGCGTCAACTATATCCGTTCTCTTGCCACTGAGAAGAGGGGCGAACGACACGGCGTGCATGCGTGGAATGAGGAAGGGGATGTTTCCGTTTCTGCCAGAGGGTAAAGTGAGCGACTGCCGTGCATCATTTGCGTGAGCGACCTGATGCTATGCACATCGGTCTATAAATGATAACTGATAGATCACATTTATCCAGGCATTGCTCAAATACAGAATAAGCCTATAGAATGATTTTGTGAACAGGCCATTGTGACTCCAAAAAACGATCAAGCTGCATTCATTAATGACATGTTGCTGAAGTCCTTTGAGGGAGAACAAATGGTCTACAAGTCGATAGACACTGTCTGTAATGCAGATGAAGCCGTTAACTATCCGGTAGAGTTTTTAAATTCCCTTAAACCACCGGGTTTTCCATACCATAGGCTTACTCTGCGGAAAGGCACACCCGTAATGTTCCTTCGGAATTTAAAACCACCGAAACTGTGTAATGGCACTACACTGCAAGTCAAAGATTTAAAATCGAAGCCATTATTTTCACTTGGTGTGCTCAACGAGAAAAAGTGTTTGTGCCGTGCATTCCTCGAACATCCAATGACCCCCCCTTTGACTTTAAGAGACTGCAACCCCCTCAAAGTATGCTTCGCCATGACGATAAGCAAGTCTCAGGGCCAAACTTTGAAATACACTGGCGTAAATTTAAGGGAAGATTGTTTCTCACAAGGTCAGTTTTACATGGCTTGCTCACGCCTAAGTTCGCCCACGAGCCTGGTAATATAAGTGCCGTCCAATGCAGAAACAAAAACTATTGTTTATAAGGAAATCCTCTAAAAAGCAATTAAATATTTACACTCCCACGGCGTCAGAAGTTCCACGCAAAGAAAGTCACGGGCAATAACTATAACTTCATATATTTATATATATATATATATATATATATTTCAGGAAAAAAAAAGGATATTAAAACAGAGTCCCGCGCAGACGAAGTCGTGGGTAAAAGCTACTCTTTCATATGGACACTCAGATGGTGGGCTACGACTCCCCTTTTCACGGCGACTTTGATATCTGACAACTTTTTTTATTTCAGGCACTGTGTGACTTTGTCAACTGGAGCTTTTGAGTTTCTCCGACACACTATGTCACTCAATCAATTTTTTTTTTTGTTGATTATTCCACTGTTTAAATGAACAAATAGTACGTTTTTCTTTACCTCCACTTGGTATTCACTGAAATTCTTCTATGTTCCCTCATACTTTTGCTGTTGTCTTTTCACAGAAGGCTGAGCTTAAGGGCTATTTATATTGATTTGCATATTCAAAGAGGCGTAATTCTGGGAGAAGTTGGGGAGGATAGCAGCGTTACTTTTCACGCTGGCCGGGATTTCTGGAGCGGAAGAACGTGGAAGTTGGCGTACGCACAGATTTACGCGTCTGGATTTTCTTGTGCGTACACACATTTCCGCTTTTGTCCGTACGTCACGTTTTAGTGAGAGTTCTACGCAGGACGTTCGTTATGCATGAGGACCCTGGAGGTCTGCTATGGCTGCAGGTTTTCACTTTAACCGATTTCTTCATCAGAACCCTTTCACATCCCCCTAAAGCAATGTGGTTTAATTTCAGTTCTCTTGCCTGTTGCCATTCAGAATTCTTAATTGCCCATTTTAGATTTTAGCAGCTGCATTTAAGTTTTAATTGTTGCCTGTTTTCTTAGTCAGACATGTGATGCCGATAACCAGTAAACCAGCAGCCCTCCAGCTCACGTGCTTACCATGAAGTATCGGTGATAAGAAATGGATGAGAGGAGAACTGGAAGGGCCATTAGGTTGAAATCTGTTCCGGTCCACTAAACACGGGGCTAACGTTCTCACAGAAGGAAACCCTACAGTGCAATTCAATTTGCTCTTAAATGAATGACAGCATTAACAGGCCAAACAGTTCAGTCCCAAGTCTCATTATCAACATGGATGGCTTTCTAATTAGGAAACTAAAAACCTGCAGCCACTGCGGCCCTCCAGGACTGTGATTGAGGACCCCTGGCTTAGAAAGTCAAGGCTGGGGGGCTGTCAGGAGGCAGGGTCTGCTAAAGCTCACTGCAGCACTTCTTGTGTGATTTGGGGATAAACAAAAAGAAATTGTATTGTATAAAACGGGGGTGGCAGTTTGGGGTCAAAAAGGTGCGCCTAAATACGAGTGGTCACGATCCTCGGCCTCCCCTGAAAAGCCTTTGCTGGGTTAGTGCAACGGAGACTCCAATGACGATTCTGTGGAATGGCGGACCGGCTATACAAACATATGAAGACTCATGGGAGTTGTCCAAGCCACACTTACAGCTTAGGACTGTGTGCCATGTGGTATTATGAAGAGGACACGGCCGCTTGGTCAGCGCACTTGCGGAGTAAGATGCCTGTTGGCATACTCCCTATCAAGACCATTCAACGTGGGCACGAGACTCTGCCAAGGATGCGACTCCTCTCTTCTCCTGCTGTGGATTTTCATGGACAGGACTTCAAGACACAGGTGGAGACTGAAGGATATCCAGTCTGAGGGGGGCAATTCTGCCTTTTGTTTTTTGTGACGTTTGCCTCTTGGCCACTGATCTATGGTGCCCAGTGCAGCAGTTCACAGCAGAGTGTGTTGCACTTGGCAATCAGAAATCAAATGTTATTATCCTCTCCCAGAAGAATGCAGCATATTCCCATCAGTAACGCGTGAGCTGCTGCCCCACGTGCAAGTGACGAAGTGCCTCGGGGTCTTTGTTATGAGGTGACCGTGACACAGACCAAGCAACAGCAGCATCTTTATGAATGTTGTACTGAAGTATGGTGTTAAGTGGGGCAAAGTCTCGCCAATTCACAACATCGTTCACAGTCCATCTACAAGCCCATGGCTCACCAGTGCTGGGCTGTGATGGAAACAATGAGAACGGGAGTACAGCGGACTGAAGAGAGAGGTGGGCTCAGTCTACATACCAGAGTGAAGGCCTTGGAGAAGATCAAGGGATGGTTGGGTGTGCAGTCTGAATGCCCCTCAGAGGAGTACAAGGCACAACCCGCTAGGAGAAAAGTGGGGGACGACCTACCCTGTGGAAACAAAATGGATGACAATGAGACTGTTCGTAATAAAGCTTAAGGGATTCATACTTTATCCTTAGATCTGAAAAAGCTTTCAAAGTGTGCCGTGTAAGGAGTCACTTTATTGAGTCCAGTATTCTCAGTCCATGCCGACTGGTGAACCTGCAGCTCTGATGGTCCACAACAAAGATCGAAGGGTGTGACACGAGGCCCTGCACATGAACCCATCTGAACGCTGGGGCAATGAAACGTACGATGATGAAACAATGGGCAGAAAATACACAGGGTCAGGGAGGCCAAGCTTTACCACAGCGACAGCAGGAGCTCACCCAGCAGTTAGAGAGTTGGCTCGTAATTAGGACTGAAGAGCGACAGAACATGGCTTACTCTCAGATTTAAGGCCTCATATCAGAAGCCTAGAGGTGTCCCCGCATCGCCACCTCCTCTCAAGCATAATGGACGAGATATAAAATCAAACCATCAAGAGAATCCTCAACTGCATCCATCCATGGAAGTCACGGACCAGAGCGGCTCGGTTTGCTAAAGTCAGTCGATTTCAGAAAGTTTGTTATTTAGTGGGGATGGCGTAGTGGGCCGAAATGTCAAGAGCAGCGCCTGGTCTGACAGAGGAAGTGAGAAATTATAAACATGAAATATCTGATGTAAATCGGGTCTAAAAAGACAAAAACCACCAAGGAATTGAGAGAAAAAAAATGGACTAACAAGACAAATGGCATCAAAATGGAAAAAACAGATACTGTATGTATAAATAACTAGAAAACAAGTTTAAAATATCAAACAATGAAGATCCAGAATAAAAATAAGAGCACATAAATCACACTTGAGACCAACTTAGGAAATCCACAGCATGTGGACATGAAGGGAGGAAACGGACAACACGGCAAAACGCAGCAAAGCCAAACTCAAAGACAGGCAGACAGGCAGGCGACACTCCTCTGTCACCAGTTTCAGTCAGCGTTTTTATGGACAGAACTTCTAGGGCCGCCCGCCTGCTTTTTGTGGATGATGTGGTCCCGCTGAGCTCCTTGGGTGGGCACCTCAGGTGAGCTCTGGCACAGCTGGCAGCCGAGAGGAGGCATGTTTGGCATGGGCTCAGTGTGAGTGTTCTTTGTGAAGGATTGACTGGCAGCCCCTCTCAGAAAGCAAGTGGGGAACTCCACTGTGTGAAAGGTGGGCAGGTCAGAGGCTACAAAGACCCCTACACTCGTGAATCTTTTAACTGTGCCAAGACAACTTCAGCATAAAATATGGAGTTACAAGTGCATTAAACAGCACACAAAGACAGAAAGTTATTCGAATGGCCAGGATAATCAAAGCAAACGCCACAAAGAACGACCGGAGGGTCCTCGGTGCTGTCCGTCACCAGTAGTGACATGGTGCCCAAACTGTGTGCATGTCCTGCTGTGCTGTGTGGCGTCACAGCCTTGTGAAGCAGTGCTGGTCTCAGCGACATGTAAAACAGGACTGTGCGGCGAGATTTTACACAAATCTAGAGACGGACACTGGGAATGTGGGCACAGCCTCGAGAAGGGATGGCAGTTGGCCACCATCAGCTGAGCAGCCCGCTGTCCTCAGAATTATCTTCTTATTGTCCTCAATCAACACGTCACCAGTTTCACCCTCGGCCTACTGAGCTGCACGGTGGCGTTAATGACACAAGCAGACCTCTGAATCCTTGTGTGCCTCACTGGCATTAGAAGGTACGACTTTTGGACAGAATGGGCACTCTGGCGTCTTCGCTTTGTCATAGCGCCTCACTTCTGTAACGCAGATGGAAATGAAAATGTGAAAGACTTTGCACACTCCTTTATTTTGTGACATCCCCACTCAAAATGGGCCACAGTGTTTACAACAGAACGAGAACCCAAATGATTCAAGAAAATCAAAGAGCCTTAACGGGAGCAATCGGCGAACCAAACAAGGCCGGCACTCCAAGAGCACCACAAGCACAGTCGGGATGAAGAGCCATTCAGTACACTCCGGCGGCCATCCCAAAGCGCTCCGCTCGCATCTTTTTCTTTACCTACACAGAAAAGTAGACTGTGAGCTTTACAAACCCGTGAAGGCCAAGCAGGACACAGCGATAGAGCCGCTTTACCTGCTCATCCAGGATGGCCACCGTGTCCAGCACAGCTCCAAAACGCTCTTTTCTCTTCCGGAACCTCTCTTGATCAGCCTGGACAATAAAGGACATTTTGATGAATGAAGAGTGGCATCAGGACAGGCAGGCACTGTCAGGACTCAGCTGGCATGACAAACAAATGAGAGCCCAACAGTTTGTGAGAATTCTCAAGGAGCCCTGGCTGCACGTTACACCCAACAGGGACAAGCGAATGACAGCCTACGATGAGACTTGCAATTCAGGACTATGAACGAACGCACTGTGGTGCAAACACCAGAAAGAGCGCATGTTATAAAAGGCCGCGGTCAACGGAGGGCGAGCTTTTAACAAATAAATCGATGGCTCTAATAATCTAATAGCTCTCTCAGGTCTTTGGGTGGGGGTGTAGTAGTGCAGGATCACCTGTGAACCAAATTGGCTTTGACAGCCGCTGATTGGCACAGCTGTGCCACGCCCCACACGAGCGCTAGGAAGGAAAACAAGGAGATGGAAGAACAAACGGAGGTTAAAGGAGGAGAGCAGAAAGGCAGGAACGGGCGAGAAGCAGTGTGAGCAGACGAGACAGAGAAGGCAGACAGCCGGGAGGAAGTCACTCGGGGACCGATGGCCACTCCAGCAGAGCGACCTGGGAGTTGGGGCGACTCGCCAAAGAGAGAAGCATCCTGCGGGCGGTGCCATGGACCACAGGGGCACCAGCCTGGCAGTCAGAGGCTTTGGCAAAGTGCCCTGCTGGGACCCAGAGTCTAGGAGCAGCGCTGAAGGTGGGCTGAACTGCTGGCTTGGCACCTCCTTGGCTAGAAGGACCCATACAGGGATAAGCGAAGGAGACGTCCCTTTAGAAAGACGCCATTCACCAGGGCTCATGCCTTTCTTTTTATTGAAGTATTTATTTATTGGTATTTTCTCTCATTGCACTTTTTGGACACTTTTGTCTGACTGTTTTTAATAAAAGCACTTCCCCTTGCTTTGTGTGTGTCCTCATCTGCCAAGCTCATCCTGGTCAGGACGACCGACTGGGTCGGGTTCAAGAGGCTCCCAAAGTTGAAGAGGGGGCATGGAGCCAACCTGCGCCATCACAAAGGCAGAAGAAAAAGAAATGGAGGAACAAACTAAAAAACTACACAGGGAATGAAAGAGCAAAAAAAAACTGCAGGAGGACAAGCAAAAGCAAAATCAACAAAGATGGCATCAAGTAGCTAAAATATTCAATGAAGATAAAAAACAAAACAATTGCTACAAACCGCCTCTTTTAAACATCAACCACTGCTTAAGTCAGATGCACTGGCACTTACTGAACCAACCACCATGGCACAATGCGGGCAAATGCCAGCCGAGCACAAAGATTAACAATAGCAAACTGATAAAGCAGCCAGCTAATGCAGAAAAACTTGAAACCTCACTGGCATGAAACTGGGCACCAACCACTTTCCTCTGACGCCATCTGTCTTGATTCACTGCCGGCACCTTCTGTTCTCTGGAGCTGTATTTTCACATTTACAATATTGGATATGACCAATGTGATGGAGATGAGACCCTCGACCGTCCTTACAAGTACCCCACACGAACAGGCCAGTCAGCTGCACCCAAAGCCACTTTCCTACTTACTTTTTGGGAAACCAATCAAACCCAGCGAGGGAGAAGGCAGCAAATACAAGGTGGTCCAGATCTAATTCTGCAGATCCAGATCGTCTGGATGACTTTGATTTATGTGGGGACGATTCCAGTTTGGCGCAAAGACGATTCTTCATGTCGTCAGTTCGCACACTTCGATGGTCTCGGATTTTTCGGGTGACTTTCTATGTAATAAACTTAATAAGTTATAGCGGCCTCTGTGAAGTACGGCAGTACGGTCAAAAGCAAGAGTTGGCCAGCAGCCTCGAGTCAAGTTTGTTCCTGAAATGGGGATGACAGGATGAATGAAGAAGCCATTTATAAAAATGAGGTAGTAGACGAGAGCCCATCTTCCCTTTTACAAGACGTGGAACACCATGGCCTTGGCCAGTGCACGTTGGAGCATTGAAAGAAATGGCCACGGAGACCAAAATAGCTCATCATTTCCACAATATACCATGAAGAGGAGTTTACAAAGTCACACCATCCTCATGAGCAATTTGTGAAGAACACTTTCTGATGTTTCTTCAACTCGGCTCCACCTGCAAAGCCACATCCTTGGTGAGGAATTCAACTGAAAGTAATCGACTGTCTCCATAACTCTGAATGTGCCCGTCGTGTGCCCTCGTAATCTCCTGATGCTTAAAGTAAAATAATTCAAGGCCTTTAGTCCTTCCAGGTAGCGCAGACCCGACACTCCTGGGACCTGCCCAGCCTCCTCTCTCAGGACTTTCTAGCACTTTCTTCTCTCATGTGTAACAAACCGGGTCTGATCGGACATGCGTCACGGTTCAAATGCTCTCCAGAAGTAATAAACGTCCTGCTGATAATTCCTGTACATACACAGAAGTGTCCGCTCGTGTCTCGGTCACGGTGCACACTAGTGTGTCTTCTCGATTGCACATCAGTTGGTTGAGGAGTGTGAACATCACACCGATATCAGTCACAGAAAGTGAACTAAACCAACGCACAAAGTCCGACAGTAGGGCAGGGCAGCATCAGCAACTACCAGTTATTAAACAGGTAAAACCAGTACGGACTCGGCAAAGGGGACACAACCGTGCCACCCCCTAAGACAGACTGGCTAAACCCGCACACACCCTTGGCGATTTTCAGCAAAAGAATGAAAAGATCTGACAGCACAATTTGTCAAACTTCTCAGCAAACACACAAGCCTTACCCATTTAGGATGGTGGGATCATTTTAGGCCATCACGAAAATCAAGAGACCACCAAAGCACAATGATGGAGAAAGATGGCACACAACAAATGCAATAAATACTCTGAAAGGCCCTAAATGCTGCCTGACAAGGGGGTCAAAGCTCTTCAGACTGTTTATTGAGCAGCTAAATAGACCTTAAAGTTGGAGCTTTTACAGCTTTATTAAATTTGGCTGGATTTGCTGCCCCTGCCAGCCGCCCACATGACTGGGGACGATATGTGGGATGATGTGCCTCAAGTCTTAAACGAAACCGTAAAAACTGCAACACCACAAGACAGGCGTTTGGTCTTCATGCTCACTGACAAAAGGCGTGTGGTCACTTCGGGCCGGTGAAGGGAACTACGGCACAAGCCGCTTACCTTTGAGACATGCCGATTTATCAGGCCACAGCCGAGCTTCTCCCGGAGGACAACGTGACCATTGGAAGGGTCAGAGGCGACGGGGCAACATAATTAAGAATCCAGTTAAATGGGGCGGCAAAAAACTCGCAGCATCCGTACTTGGAGATTCGGCCTACCTTATAACTGTATTTTATAATTTGTTGCACTGTGACATCGGAATATGAACTGAAATATCATTCGATTTTACACTCGTCAAATGGCGGTTCGTGTTTGGACGAGCCAATGTTAGACAGTTAAAGCTTCGAGTTAAACTCATGTTAGTGTTTACTTCATTTGAATTGAACAGAATTGTCTTTCATAGTCACAGACAGTGGGGTGGCCTTTTAACCTGTAAGTTAATCAGAAATACAACTTTCCTGTTAGAATTCAGATACGGCGCGAGGACTGCGTCAGTGTGTGCTTAAGAAGAAGTCCCAGTGCTAGCAGAGACCCAAAGACCCACTGACAGCATACAAGTGGGACAGCAGGCAGTTCTGACCATTTAGAAGAGATTTTAGAACGTTTAGAAATTATTCAACTGTGCAAGCAAACTTAAAGAAATGAAACTAAACTTTTAAAGCTTTAAACAGAACTTTTCTTTTATCAACAATTTTCCCTTTTTTGTGTGAATGGATTTTACTTTGAAATTTTACTAAAGTTTTTAAAACTAAGATATTTTGTCTGCAGAATCATTTCAACGCGTCAAGCCTTTGCTGAATCCCATTTGCCAACTAGAGCAGCCGAACTTTGGTAATTTGGGGTAAACGCGGCTACGGCGTCTTTAACTATTTATTGTGCGTGTGTTTAGGCCACTGTACCTTTTACTTGATTTACTGCCAGTTCCACGGCAGGTGTTGCACACCATCCTAAAAGGGGACTTCCCTTTATTGAAAACGTACTTTGTGTTGCACTCAGCTTGACATTAATTACATGTCAGGCAGAAGATAAAATATCCTGTATGAGGAAGTTTCTAGAAATGATTACGTCACTGTAACGCAGCTTTAACTCAAGTATGCTGACGTGGGTGTTGTAAAGCTGAAGAAGATCTGCTCTACGGTGTTCACTTGTTTTAAGTTTGTGCAGCAAGTGAAGGTGTACACAGATGTTGGAAACCCCTGACAGTCGTGTCAGAACAGTGAAGGATAATAAATGGCAGGTGGGCTTTGAAGAACACCAGCATGTTTGAAATTCTCACTGCAAAAATGGATGTGGTGAGAGGAGACATGCAGGTGATGGATGGGAGCAACAGAGCAAGATGCAGAGGACAAGGAGAAGGAAAAGGATGATCTGCTGTGGCGACCCCTAACGGGAGCAGCCAAGAGAAGCAGGAGGATCTCATTCCAGTACTGGACAGACCCTGGCGCTCACTCAGTGAGCTGGAGATTCGTTGGACAGATACCATCACAAAGAAAACAGGAGTCCTCTGCTAAGAGACACCCAAGTAAGAGAGGTTAGGCAGAAGATCTCCAGGAAATGTAACTGACCTGGCACCAGCACTCACAGTGCCAACACTTGCACAGATTGTGAGTGGCCCATTTCTGAGAAGTAACCACAGTCACGGTTAACGATGATCTGGAAGGTGTGCCTAAGACCTGTGCCCATGACACAAATGCCAAGTGCCTCTGTTTGAAGAGGTTGGTAAGAGCAGAGAAAGGCCTCAAACAAACTGCACTGCCACGAGAATAAACTCTCTGTGACCGCACTTGCACTTTTGTTCTGTACTGCCGATACAGGCAATGACTTTGGTACGCACAACACTGTGAAAACATCACTACAGAACTATTCCTAACGGAATTAATAGGAAGTTTAAAAAACTCCACAGTAGGTTTGTAAAGAGTTACAAAAGAAACTACAAAAGAAAAAAGACGAATAAGACATAAGACTAGTGAATCGTTGGGCATATGAGAACATGAGGGGCAACCATTAAGGATATCAGGGAGGCTAAAAGACAGCTGGAGAGGAAGAGCAGATAAGGCGAGAGACGACCTGAAGAGATTCTTAGTAATAAAAAAGAGTCAAGGAGGATGTGAAGTGCATCAGGAATAGTAAAGGAGGAGAATTAAAAGATACAAACAGTGAGATAGCGGACCCCTAAACTTACATTTTAATGAGGTCTTTATGTGTGAGGAAGTGGACAACCTCAGAGCAGTAACAGGGACTACTAAGGAGTGCTTTAGAAAGTCAAGAGAGAGAAGAGCAGCTGAGATTGAATAGGCTGACATCACACAAATCACCACGACCTGAGAAGATTCACCTCAGAGGTCTTAAGGGGGCCAGCGAGTGCAGATAGAGACCCTTGGCACAGATTTAGGAAGTCACTGAGCACCGAGGAGATTGTGAAGGACTGGAAAATGGCAGATATCGTCCCATTATATACAAATGGTGACCGGGCAGATCAGAGCAACTACAGGCCAGTAAGCTTAACATGCATCACAGGAACGTTAATGGAAGTAATTAAGAATAAGCTTGAGCAACACCTGGCATGAGCAGGAGTTTAACTGAACAGTCACCATGGGGTCAGTGTGGGGTCGCTGCCATTTTTTATTTATTTATATATATATATATATATATATATATATATATATATATATATATATATATATATATATATATATATATATATATATATATATAATTTAGATAGGGATATAAGTAACAAGCTGGTTATGTCTGCAGAGGATACCAAGATAGGTGGATTGGCAGATAATTTGGAGTCCATGACAGAGGGACTCGGACAGCAGACAGGCTTGGGCAGATTTGTGGACAATGAAATTTTAAATCAGTAAATGTAAAGAATTACACATAGGAAGTAAAAATGTGAGGTTTCAATACACAATGGAAGGTCAGAAAATCGAGAGTCCACCTTATGAGAAGGACTGAGGAGTCATAGTGGACTCTAAGCTATCGACTGGCACGCAGTGCTCACAAACCATTAAGGAGGTTCACAGACTGTCAGGTTATATAGCGCCTTGACGTGTCCCAGGAGGTTCTGCTCAGGCTTTACAACACACTGGTGATGCCTCATCTGGAGTCCTGGGTGCAGTTTGGGTCTCCATAAAGACACAGCAGCACAAGAGAAGGTCCAGAGAAGATGAGCTATGAAGGAAAATTAAAAGAGCTGAGCCTTTACAGTTTAAGCAAAACAAGATGAAGAGGGGACATGACTGGCAAAGGGAATTAGTCCAGTGGGTAGAGACGGTGACTTGAAAATGAGCTCATCGGGAACACAGCTGGAAACTTGAAGGGTAAATTTCACACAAACATAAGCAGGTTTTTCTTTACAAAGAGAACCACAGACACTTGGAATAAGCGACCAAGAAGCCTGGTAGATAGGAGGACTTTAGGGACTCTCAAAACTCCACTTGATGTTTATTTCAGAAGAATGAAGCGGACAGGATTGTCGAGTTTTGTTGGGCTGAATGGCCTGTCCTCGTCTAGATTGTCTAATGTTCAATAAGACTGGAAGGTGACGATTACAAAGTTGATTACGAGAAAGCACTAGAGAGACACTGATGAACAAAAGGTCAAGGAAGAAAACAAAGAAGGGTAAACAGGCCTCTGAAAAATGAGCACGACTTGGTGTCAATAACGAGAGCAGTGTCTTCTTGTCCTGTACTTGGACTTGCATGCGATTTAATAATTAGAAATGTTGCGTTCATTAATGAGTGGATGTTGGCAAGTCAGTTTCTCCAAATTTAGTGCAAAAGGCGATCTTGTGTGTCTCATAACTTAATGATGTTGACATCTGTGCCGACTTCTGGGACATAATTTACTGCTTGGTTAGAAACGTATTGCTTACTAGCAAACACTGAAGTATTATTACATTTATAAAAACGTGAAATGTAAAAGTTAACCGAGTTAAGAAATCAACCCTTTCAATCTACAGACAGATGAGGCCTCACAAGTACAACCATAACCAGGCATTTGGTGTGACATGTTAAACGGAGTGGAGTCATCAGTTTATATAAAAATGTTCAAGACACGAGCCTCCTGCAGATGAAAACCAGAAATGCCGTTTGAGAACATGGAGAGACTTCAGAATTAAAAATGCAGATCGTACCTGTGCTGACAAGATTTACAGAGCAACTACCATCTGCAAACTTACACTTACCACTGGATGTGAAATGGCAGAATCGTCTAGAAAGAAATAAGAAGAGTTTACTTCAGTGTCCCCACAGAAACTTTGGCTTTCACATGCAGGTCTGCCCACGCTACATGCAGGACCTTATAACGAAGGTGGAGCTGTTAATTGTAGCTAAACAGACCCTAACCCTAATTTTACAAACAAAGAGTCACAGGGAGTCTGTGTCCCTTTAAAAGGGTGTCATTGTACGCCTGAATGCTGACTACGTCATTACATTCTCACAATCAGCTCGGTGTCACCTGTCCCAGCACCATCCAAGTGACATCTCCACTGTCCTTCTGCCTGCCACTGAACATGTCCAGGGTCGGTCTAAGCCGAGATAAACAGTTTTGTGCCTTTTTGCTTCAGCCCAGGAGCAGCGATTGAAAGGCAGAGAAACCGAAGAGACACCCAGTCACTCATTCATCCAAACAGTCACCATGTTGGGAGTTCAAAGGAGAAGAGCGAACGAACGAACGAACATCCTGATGGCTTTTCTCGGTCATTTGGTTTTGGGTAGAGACCACACCTGGCCTGCTATTTGCTTAAAAACAAAAGCTCCCCAAATCTGACATGATTGGCTTTACACCCTAAAATGCAGAACGCCAGTATGGCTACTTACCAAAAGTAGGAAGACCAAATCTGAATAAAAAAAAAAAGAGAAGAAGGAGGCGAATGTCACTGCTGTACTTCCATGTGTCTACAAGAAACAAGTGCGACAACTCCCAAAGGTGTACTGTACATACCGCACAGCTCTGGCCATTTTCTTTGCCAAACTGCTTACCGGCGCACCAAACCGTTTGCTCCTCCGTTTAATCCTCTGCATTTTAGAACAAAAAGAGATGAGAGTCCACAGGGAATTTAAACAAGTCCAGCAGTCCATTATCCACACACAGAAAAACAAAGAAATCTGCACGGTGACGGTGGGACGAGGAGTCCACCCAGCACTGGCAGCTTTTCTGTGTGTGTGTGCGCCATACCTTCAAGAATAGCACACTCGTGTCCTGCTTCTTGACTTCTGTACATGGCACAGCAATGAGATTTGGAGTCTCCTGCCCACGTGATCCTTCTAGAGTAAAGGAAGAGGGCAGGTTTTCTGTCCAACTCACCTCATCCTCGGGAATGAATTGGATTGTTTTCAGGTCAACCTTTTTGAACGTCCTAGAAAACAAAGATCAGATATTTAGCACAAGAGACTTTGTAAAAATCTGAAAGAAAGGGCTAATCATGGGGCAGCAGCAGTAGCAGTGTCCCCAAGCAAAGCAAGAGTAGCACAGCTATTTCACAACTTGGTGGGACTTTGACACAGAACAGCACAAGTACAGGGCCGTGCCCCTCATACGTGCTTTAATGTCTAAGAGCAGACGGTAAGACACTGAGGTGGCCAAGTCGTGACGTTTAACGCAGGGGCTCCCACTTTATTGTGATTGTGTTACTCTTACTGCTTTACTATCAGACCTAAAAACCAATACGAGCGAGGACGTCCCGGGATGTGGTGCCAAGTCCACTCCTAATACTTACACACTATGCTCTGGGAAGGCATCATCCTCTTCCAAAATATCAAGTTCCTCATCATCATCATCCTCCTCCTCGCCTTCATCCTGGGTAAAGTGAACATAACATAGAAGAGTTAATCCCCATCACTACTAGCCTGGCACACACAGATGGACACCCACAGCCAACGGTGTGGCTCGAGACAGGGCACTACAGCGCACACAGACTCCCAAGTGTGAGAACGACAGAGCGAGGCTCCACTGCCAGACAGTTAAGGCAGATCTTCAGCTTCAAGACACTGCCAACTGAAAGAGTGAATCCAATACTCGAGGAAACCATTCAGCGGTCCTTAAAGCTCCATCGCCATCCAGTGCCAGGCCACATCACTGTGCCTCTACGTGCCACAGGGTCAGAAGTAAAAACGCGGTCATTCAAGTATTGCTGGCCAGAAAACAGAGAAAAGTTCAGACCCAGAAACACTGAGAGTCTCGCATTCAAAGCCGTGGCTCTTGTCGCAGCTCACTTCTCATCAATTCCTGTTCAACATGGCTGTGATCTGACAGAGCTGGCAATCTCTAGAAATGCTTTCTGATCACTGAACCCTGAGGTTCGTCTCCTCTGAAAGTACCCAGTTGTGCGGGTCGATGGCCTGTCAGTGCACTCTAGGCAGGCGCTTCAATTGTTTATATGGTTTGTCACTTCAACTCTGGCACAGGGACACCATTGTCACCCTCCTACATTACACATCAGCTGTGCGTGCAAAGTCTCACTATGGCTTATTCTGACAGCGACATGCAGAAGAAGGAAAGCTGACCTTACAAAGATGGCAGAGAACACCTCCAGAGATGGAAAGCGTCTCAGAAATCGGTCCACTACAAGATGGAGTACAGCCCGAAATAACCCGAGGTCTTTGGTCTGTGCAGGAGATTTCCGCCTCTCTCAATTGCTACTTGGAATCGCTTAAATGTCAGTAAGAGTAAATAAAATAGACGCAGCAATCAGAATGGCACAAGTAAAGAGTAACATCCGACTTTGATCGTAGCACTCCCTACAAGCCAACGAAACTGCAGTGCAACCCTTCTCATGAATGGGGCTGCAGGACTTTAGTCAATTCAACAGCAAGCAACGTTGATTGGGATGCCAGTTCACTGCATTACACGCGTCTTCATGTCAACCAAAGGAAAGCCATAGCTAATGGACATGTGAAATTGAGGCCACCCGTCTTAAAGCTGCAGGCAGACATAAGTGATGAACCTTTACTTCAAACTTAGCATTAATGATGTGGGCAGACTGTGGCGTGAAAGCAGCAATGGGTGGCACAGACCCTGCCATATCTAGAAATGTGTAATTGTCTTCATGCAACACAATGCTGTGTCATGTGTCTGTCTGGCACAACAATCCAAAACGATACACCAACCTTCTAAATTTACGCAGGGACTGTAGTATGTGCTCCACAAGATGTGCCTTGCACTCAAAATGGAAAAACTTCATTAATCCTGAGGGGAACTGCAGGGTTACGGTAGCAGACTAAGGATGGCACCTATGCACTTGTGTTGGGCAGGGGGGAGATCGATGCCCCTGTGGCTGTGATGGGATTCTTCAGGCCAGTTTCAGGAATGACCTCACACTTGGCTCGGGCGATCACTGTAAGTGCTCGGTCGTTTGGATAACGATTCTCATCCTCTCATGACTAGAGTCACGAGCTTCCCGACTTCCAGGTACACACAGGTCTCCAGCGCCTGCAAGACCCCGTGTCAACACAGCCTTCCTAAAGTCCGCCACCATTTCCTTTATCTTACTGATGTTGGGCTACAGGTGGTCCAATCTGAACCATTTAACAAAGTCCTTCTCTAGAGCCCTGCATTCCTTCTACTGCCCACACCAATACACCAGGCTGTGGCTGAGCCACCAGAAAACCCCTGCAAATTACACAAGTAAATGTTGTACCTAAAATAAGAAAAAGAGTACAAGGAGAACCGGAAAGGATCCCATACAGAACCCCGTGTGGCCTGACGCGCTATCTACGACACTGTCAGGTACGGAATTCTGAAGATGCACAAATGAGGAGGAGGAGGAGGAGGAGTTGGACCTTTAACAATATGACAACACCGACTGAGTTTAACAGCTGAGCAAAGGTGTCCGTTATCCACAACACAATGTCATTTATAGCACAATCACAAACATCTGCTGCATTCAGTCAAACAATGAAGGTGACCTATAAACCAGTACAATTGTGCCCAGTGCGGTTTCAACATCAAAATACGACCACCTCAAAGGCTGTCCGAGCACTCAGTTGTTAGACGTGATATGCCACTCATCACACAGAATGATCCCAAGGCCACTTCCTCGACTGATTCTCTTGATTTATGAGGGACTGGAAACCCATTTGCCACCCTGGACTAAAGAAATATTGTCAGATATACTGAGCCAGGTTTCACGAAGGGGACGGAGATCACATTTTATGATGTCATTAACCAAAGCAGCAAATGATTGGCATTTTAAACAGCGGAAACATTTCTGGACTTGTTTTATACCTTCTACATTAAATTGAATGATGTTAATAATACGGGCACATCAGCAGGAGATCCGATTTAATTTTCTGTCTTCTTGTCCTATGTATTTTGTGGTGATTAATCAATTTAGGTCTTGTTACATTAATTGATTTTTCACATTGTCAGGATTTGAGAGATCACGACCTGAACCAGCAGCCTGCAGGTCTTTCCCAAGAATCATCTAAATGATACCCAACCACACCAAATCTCTAGCCAGCAGTGATGGGAGTCTCTTACAAATCTCATCCTCTCCACATACCTGCAGTAAGGAGCCAGAAACGCAGCCAGGTACTCAAATATCTGGACAGTGATGCAGTTTTCATAATTTTGGTCCTGTGCACCACCACAATGGATTTGAAACAAAGCAATCAAGATGTGACTGAAGTGGTTAAACAAAAAGACGGTATGAGCCATTTGGGAAAGACAGCCATTTTTATACATCGTCCCCCAATATTTGGTGCTCAAAAGTATTTGGACAAATTAACAGAATTATAAATCTAATGATCACTTTCAATGTTTGGTTGAAAATCCTTTGTAGTCGACGTCTGCCTGAAGTCTGAACCCACGGCCATCTCACCCTACTGATGCTTTGCCAGGCCTTTACTCTTCAGGTGCTGCTTGTTCGTCACACTTTCTGCCACCAGTTTTGTCTTCAGCAAGTGAAATGCTTGTCCAGGTCTGTTGATTGCCTTGGCCTCTGAAGAATATTCTACTACGTTGCTCCGAGAAGCACTTGGTTTTCTTTTGCAGTAGGTTTCGGCTCTTTGTCAATCTGTACCACAAAACCACACAACTCACTTAGAGCATCCAAAGAAAGTCAGGCTATTATCTAAGTGACAATAACATCCCGTAGCCACATGACTGACACACACGGAGGCCAATGTCTGGCAACTGCTGCCACACCACATTAGCCACTGAAGGACTTGCTTTACAGACGTCAAACCAAAAATCATCACATAATGTGTATGTGTATTAAACATCATGTCGTCCTGACCTCATACAAACACCGAACTGAAACTTGATAAGCATGTCCTGACCTCAATATAATGCCAATATCCCACCTCCTGTTAGGGCATCGCATGAACATCTTATTCATTGAATTTAATGATTGTCTAACTGCACGGCCAACGCTCCGGCCTCAGTATGCCCAGTGTGCAATTTAAGATGCCTGGTCAGATACAATATTATATGTGAAAGGTGAGCGAAGAGTTGGGTCATCAATCAAGAAGCTGTCAGACATGTTTTGAAGCTCCAATAGAAATTATGTGCTGGTCAATCGCCCATCACTCATGTACTTGAGACCAGTCATCTCTGCACATGCCAGTGGGAAAACAGAATTCACAGTGCAGATACAAGTCAGTCACTACAGTAGAGGCATGGCGCATTAATCAAAACGCAAACCTGGACTCCTTGAAGTGAAAATCAGGTTAAAAACAAGATGCTTTTAAGTGAAAGGCCTCTTTACATCTGTGACTAAGAAAACTGAAGAAGAGCAGAGGAGCTCACAGAATGACAGCACCTGGCCAGCCATGAGTAGACACTTACCACTCGATCTGAAACAGCAGCATCACCTGGAAAGAAACGGACAAGCATCACATCACTGGACACCAAGGAGTTTCACATTGCACCCACAATCATGAGCTGCCACGAGTCACGTTTCAGACAGACGGCCATCAGTTACCCGTGGACTCGCAGGCAGTAGTCTGAAGCACAACTTGAAAACTCCATTCCTGCTTGGAGCAGATGGCCTGGTGAATACAACACCTTGTGCTGCAGCCATCTTGGGGTCAGGCTCTCTAGCAGAAAGAGCCCCTGAAACCGGACAGCCTTTTTGGGCTTTTTATCCACCACTTGCCGCTCTCCCACATCAACAGTCAGTCGTAGGTCACCTTCTGATGGGTATCCAGACACAACTCACCTGCCATGGCCTAACAGTCACTCCACTGCTGCTGGCGACTATTAGCTTAGTACTGTATCTTCCATTTGTCTCTGAAAGTCTTAACGAGCTCATTTAGTTTAACAAAATAAGGGTAGAGCTTGTGTTTAATGAAACCAAACATTACATCTTAAAAACTATAAAGTATTCCAAACAAAAACTACAGTATACACACCTACAAACATTATAAAACAGGAAAGAACAAAAGTGTATTGATTCAGGCTCTTTGTTTTCATATCATTCCAATAAATGATCCGTTCTAAAGGAAGAAAAGTTCAACTTTCTTTATCATTTTACCAGACTGATTCGTTACACTTGAATGCCATCAGTGCCCCCTACACTCCACTTGAGAGTCAAGACATTGAGTTACACAGAGAGCATGGCTGGGACGCGCGCACACACACACACACACACACACACAGCTAGCTTTAAGAGTGAACACTGGAGGCCTGCACACACATCCACTGCTCTTTCTATGGCAGACTCCTACACGCCAACGTGCTCCTCAAAGCTGTGACGACTTACCAGAGTCAAGAAGGCCAAACCTAAAGAAAACACAAACAAGAAAAGCCGTGAGCACAACCATGACACACACACACACACACACACACAGAGACCTGCCTGCCCCAGAGGACTGTGGGATTCCTTGAAGATACTTACCGCTGTGCTCTGGCCATCATCTTAGCCACACTTCCGCCAGGTACACCAAATCGATCAATTCGGTTGCTAATTTTCTATATTAGAAACACAGCAAAAACACAGCTGAGCCCACCAAAAAGCAAGAATAGCAAGAGCACACAGACAAGCTATTGGGACTTGGGCGATCACCAACGGAAACTCAGACGAGAAAACAGGCAACCCACTGGCTGTCGCCTTCCTTGCTTTTCAGAAGGATCTCATTGTTAAGCTGACACTATGGCTGCACCATACAAACACATCTGGGACGTGAGCCCTGCTGCCACCTCCACCCTCATCTGTAACTCACCTCAGAGTCTCGTAGATGGCGGACCATTTTTACGTTGGTTTTTTTGGAATTTCTAGGGAGAAGAAACAAATGTAAAGCTATTAGCACTCGTAGTCGGTAATGTGCCAAAGGTTGATGACAGGCTACATGTCAAGGCAAGTGAGGCAGGGTAGTTAGACTGGTAATGTGCTTCAACTGTAGCTGGGTGGCTACACACTCGCCATCCTCACCCAAATCTGAGCTTTATACTTTTGGCTGGTGGCATTACATGGTATAGAATATACGGCTGAAGGCATGTGGCAACGTCTCCCGATTATTCAGTTCAGCCATCTCACTCTTAACAGGTACCTATAGCCAAGCACACAGCCTTACAATCTCCACTGACAAACACTGGAAGTAGAATGCAGACTTGAAAAGTGGCACTGAAATACATAGGATGGCACCATTGCCACAAGTCAGCATGTAAAATTTGTGCCCTGGTCAACTGCAAGGGCTATGAAGTGGAAGCACCCTGGAGCAACAACAGCTCACCCATGCAAACTCAGAGTGCGGCCACCGACTGCTGAAGTGAGAGCCGGAGACATTTTAGGCAATTGTGTGCCTCCGGCCCTTTGCTGTTCCAACAGGACTGTGATGTTACAAATGAACACAAATTCGCAGGCACACCTTTTGGAAAGATGAATGGAGACAGTCATCCTTTTGGGGGTGGGGTCTATGGGGGCACAACTCCATAATAATGCCCACAATTCTGGAATGGGATGTCCAACATGCTCAGATAAGTGTGATGTTCGTGTGCCCACAAACGTTTGACCACACATGTGAAAGTGTCCACGAAGTAAAGCACAGGCTTTACCGTCAGAGCAGAGCTTCCACTGTCCACTCTACTTGGCCCACTTGGATCCTTAACTCTGTCTTCCATTTCCTATCTTTAAAAAGATAATGACACTACTGAGAAACCTGTCAAACACTGAGGCACAGCAGTGACACAGGCAGACGTGACAAAAGGGCTAAGAGTTTTAGTGCTGTACCCTGACAACTTCACCAGCAGACACGTCAAGCCCCAGCGTTCAGAAATGCAGAGCATGGAGTCAGCAGCACAGAACACAGGTCCACATCAGGGACTCATCTATCAAATCCAAAATGATGGGTACGTACAGGGAATGCTCTGCTAAGGGATCTGCTTCTACCAGAATATCGAGCTCCTCTTCTTCGCCTTCATCCTCGGTAAAGAGAATAAAAAAGTTAGTCAATTGGGCTGAGAGAAAAAAAAAAAAAAATAAATAAAAAAAAAAAAATAAAAAGCTGTCGTCACCAGCCTTCTCTCCAAGCCGAGGGTGCCACCAGCACAGAGGGCCAACAGCCGGGGTCCAGACCTGAAGAACGGCTGCATCATATGGAAGCTTTTACAGAATCAAGCAACGGAGGTCAACAAGGAGATGAGGCAGAATCGTATTCAATATGAAGCTGGCCTCTACCCGCTCACCATAAATAAATCGATAAGCTGCTTATTAAAATGAAGCTCCAGGATATTAAATTACAGACCAAAGACTTATTGTCACAGATTTTTTTCTGACTGTTTAACATGATTTGAAAGAATGAAAAGATTTTTAAAACCGAGGAGTCGGATGTTCTTGCTAAGGCCCGATATAACAATGTACAAATACAAAACGATTACATGCCATCGACCTTATAGCAATAACGGAAACCTGGCTAGATAAAGATGGAGAGGAGTGTAACAGAGGGATACACGTTATGAGGAAGGAGAGACAGAACAGAACAGAACAGAAAAGGAGGTGGGGTTGCTGTTTATGCCAAACAGGATTTAAATGTAAGTCATCTTCAGTTGGATGATGAGCCCCATCTTAGTGAGGACATGTGGCTTCACCTGGAAAATATTAGGGAAAGAGGTCTTATTTTAGGAGTGTGTTATAGACCACCCAATTCAGACAGTAATTTCAACACACATCTTTTAGTAATATCAAAAAGTTTACAGGGGATATTATAGTCATGGGGGACTTTAATTATCCAAATATTAACTGGGATAACCTTACAGATGGAGGAGCACAAGAGCAGGAGTTTTTAGAAGTAATCAGCGACTGTTTTTAACACAGCATGTTAAAGAGCCAACACGGGGTGAAGCCTGTCTGGATTTAGTATTCTGTAATAATCAGGATAGAATTGAGGGTGTAGAGGTGATTGAACCACTAGGGTCACGTGACCAGAATGTAATACAATTCTCAGTATTTTGTAAGAGTACAGATGCAAAGACTAAAATTGTTAAGTTGAACTTTAGTAGGGCTAATTTTGAGCAGATGCGACAAAGTCTAAGTAGGATAGACTGGGATAAGACAGTCAAGGAGCAGTGGAACAGGTTTAAAAATGTAATGCAGGACAGATACAGACCTACATTTGGAATTAATAGGAAACTAATGGTGGATTAATAAAGATTTAAAAAAAGTTGCTAAGGAAAAAATGCTGTATAAGGCATATAAGACTAATGACTGCAAAGTGAATTGTAGAGCATATGAGAACATGAGGGCAACCATTAAGAAGGATATCAGAGAGGCTAAAAGACAGTTGGAGAGGAATAGCAGATAAGGAGAAAGAAGACCTTAAGAGATTCTTAATAGTAAGAGAGGAGTCAAGGAGGAGGTCAAGTGCATCAGGAATAGTAAAGGGAATTAAAAGATACAGACAATGAAATAGCAGATGCCCTAAACTTACATTTTCTGAGGTGTTTACAAGTGAGCAAGTGGATAACCTCAGAGCAGTAACAGGGACTACTAAGGAGGTACTGAGGGATTTGGAAATTGTAGAGGGAGAAGTGCTGCTCAGATTAAATAAGATGAAATCAAACAAATCACCAGGACCAGATAATATTTATCCTCGTGTTCTTAAGGAGGCTAGTGAGTACAGATATAAACCCTTGACACATATTTTTAGGAAGTCACTGTGCACTGGGGAGATTCCGAAGGACTGGAAAATGGCAAATATCATCTCATTATATAAAAAGGGTGACAGGGCAGATCCAAGCAACTACAGACCAGTAAGCTTAAAATGCATCACAGGAAAATTAATGGAAGGAATTATTAAGGATAAGATTAAGTAACACATGCCAAGGACAGGAGTTATTCTGAACAGTCAGCATGGGTTCAGAAGAGGGAGGTCATGTTTTACTAACATGTTGGAATTCTATGAGGAGGCAACAAAAGGATACGATCAAAGTGGAGCTTATGATATTATTTATCTGGACTTTCAGAAAGCATTTGATAAGGTGCCACATGAGAGGTTGGGCATCAAGTTAAAAGAAGTGGGAGTTCAGGGTGATGTTTTTAGATGGGTGCAGAATTGGCTCAGACACAGGAAGCAGAGGGTGATGGTGCGAGGAACCTCATCAGAACTGGCCGATGTTAAGAGTGGTGACCAGCAGGGGGCAGTGCTAGGGCCACTGCTATTTTTAATATATATAAATGATTTAGATAGGAATATAAGTAACAAGCTGGTTAAGTTTGCAGATGATACCAAGATAGGTGGATTAGCAGATAATTTGGAATCCGTTATATCATTACAGAAGGACTTGGATAGCATACAGGCTTGGGCAGATTTGTGGCAGATGAAATTTAATGTCAGTAAATGTAAAGAATTACACATAGGAAGTAAAAATATTAGGTTTGAATACACAATGGATGGTCAGAAAACCAAGAGTCCACCTTAGAAGGATTTAGGAGTCACAGTGGACTTTAAGCTATCGACTTCCCAACAGTGTTCAGAGGCCATTAAGAAGGCTAACAGACTGTCAGGTTATATAGCCTTGATGTGTGAGTACAAGTCACAGGAGGTTCTGCTCAACCTTTATAACACACTGGTGAGGCCTCATCTTGAGTACTGTGTGCAGTTTTGGTCTCCAGGCTACAAAAAGGACATAACAGCACTAGAGAAGGTCCAGAGAAGAGCGACTAGGCTGATTCAGGGCTACAGGGGTTGAATTATGAGGAAAGATTAAAGAGCTGAGCCTTCACAGTTTAAGATAAAGAAGATTCAGAGGTGACCTGATTGAAGTGTTTAAAATATGAAGGGAATGAGTACAGTGGATTGAGACGGTGACTTTAAAATGAGGCCATCGAGAACACGGTGACACAGTTGGAAGCTTGAAGAGTAAATGTCACACAAACATCAGGAAGTTTTTCTTTACACAAAGAACGATAGACACTTGGAATAAGCGACCAAGTAGGGCGGTGGACAGTAAGACTTGAGGGACTTTCAAAACTCAACTTGATGTTTTTGTGGAAGAAATAAGTGGATTGGACTGGCAAGGTTTTTCGGGTTGAATGGCCTGTCCTCGTCCAGAGTGTTTTAATATTTCTAATTACGTCACACAAGTATGAGAAACAGTCGAGCCTGATTTGGGAGTCTAAACACCCATTTCAGTGAGAGTGAGACATTTTAAAGCCAGCCAAGCCCAGCACCCTTAAGACTGATAAAAGGACTTCTAGAGCAGCCCAAAGGTGTGTCACAGTTACAGCCCAGACCGCCAGCACATGTCTCTTGAGACTCCGTCACTACAAGTGAAGTGAGCACTACGGAGGTCTCGAGCACGGTACATTCGGCACCCCAGCAGGTGTCAGGTGAACGCACCCTGAACACTGGGATGTGATAGTCGCTCCCAGCGCACTCTCCATACCCGTTTGGCTTTATTAGGCCTGTCCAGGTGCCATGTCACCCATATGAGCCAATGGCCCACCAGTGGTTATCAGCTGACAGCTCAACACTTCACTTAACCCGAGTATCCACAGCACGGGTCATCTGATCTGAAGACATAACTACAATGCTGACCACTCACCTTTGGCCCAAGGTGCTCTGCAGTCAGGCACACTTATGAGCACCCAAGTGTTTAAAGGTGGTGTCCATGATGAACAACACAGGACTGTTAATGATCAGATTTAAATCAAACAGGCCGTCTCTCAATCACACGACATTCCCATATCCCAGCAGGCCCAGAGAGTCACCAGCAGATAACCTTCAGCACCGCAGCCAAAGCCTCTCAAGATGTGGTGGTCTTCACTCAGAGAGGCTCTTATTTAATTCGCAGACCGCAGGAATGGCTAAGCTCTGAACTCACATACACTACCTGCTCATCATATTCAATATACACTTTCCTTCTAATTCTCCTTACTTATTATTATTCTTAGAATACAATGCTTGATGTATCACAGTTAGACAGACATCGACGGACTTGATAATCCAAAACAAATCTTCCCTGGCACTCGATTCTCTTCATTTCACAGACAGCAGACTCCAGTTTCCATTTCAGCCATTTTTGAACTCAGAACTGAGCTTTAGTAATAGCAGTACACTGTAATCCAAGGAAAGCCCACTGACTGTTTGACTGGTTTGACTGGTTTTCAGCTGTCCTAACGCAATTATGAAAGGCTTCTTTAATAACCAATTAACTATGAAGGACCTAAGAGACCTCGAAGGCGATGAAAGTGGGGCTTCACAGTCACACGTAAATAAAATATGATCAAAATCAGCCATTTCAAATAGTAATAGCCACTTGCAACATTATTAATATATTAGCTGCAATTTCAAACCAATGTCATAATACAAAGACATACAAAATAAAGTGGTGGAGTGCTTTTATTTATTTATTATTTTTAAATGGCACATTGCTGGGATGATCTTTAAACTGCACTCTCAAGTTTGTGATTATCTGCGAGCTGCTTCAAGACATTTTAATGGAGGAAGCGGTTAATGACAGACGCTCTAATGCAGGAACTATTAATGTGATGATTAAGTAGAATACACAAGATGAAGGGACCCTCAAGGCTTAGAGTCAGGGCGTCGTGCCACGTTTAAGTGTCCAGAATCCCAGAGCATCTTTAGGCCTGCGGCTCTGCATTTAAAACACACGGCTTCTGAATTATGCAGCACCTTGACCTCACTGCCACTCTTAGGCCTGTGTCGGTCCTCTCCATTTGACCTGCAATACACAAAAAGCCCCCTGCAACGTATCCGTACAAGAGCAGCAGGCTTACTGCGGCCTTGAGCTCAGCCAGAGCCCCCAAAGTGTGATACTGTATGTGGAACGTCTGTCTGTGTCCATCACCGAACGTTAGCATCACTCCGAGCGGCAGACAAACGCAAATGTGTGTGTACGGCACACAGCAATACATTTGAACTTGAAAGTGTCACCAACAACGATGGACCCCAAAACACAAAAAGGGATTTCCTCCCCTTCTGACTGTACCTCTAGGCAGAGGTGACACATGACCGATTCACTTCCAACTGTCTGTCACATGTCATTATTTAACACTCCACAGTATGGCAATGAACAGGTCAAAAGAGAGTCTTCGTGGCGCTGCTAAATGTAATATTTAAAAAACGATGAAGTGTTATGATGGTCGGCTATCCCTTCAGAACAAGGCAATGCCTCCACTTATCAAAGTAAAGAGAAACTAGGATGAGACAACGACTTGCACATCATCACGCAAACCAAACTTCACCAAGATAGGGAGCGGGCACTGAGACGCACCACCTGGATTGGGACCCGAGTGCAGTGGGTGACACCTCAGCACTGCACTGGAACAATGGGAGGTTTATTTATGGTGGCTGGAGTGCCAATCGGCCATCAACACTCAGTGCCCCTGTAGGTCGGAGGACCTGCTTTCAGATTAATGGCCTACAGTCACTTGTGGCGTTTACGGGATTCAAACCAGCAACCTTCCGATTGCCAGGACAGACCCCACCCTCAGAATGCCCACTCTGCCCTTCACCAAGGTGTCTCTCTAATTGTGCACCCAGGAATCCTCATCTTACAAAATTCTGACAGAAATCTAAGAGCAGCAGCCGCCGCCCCGGGTCCTCACTCTTAATATCAGTACTCCCAGCAGAACCGTGAAGTGGTGTCCAATTAGTTTTGTCCCTTCCCTTATCCTGTCCAGTGTCCCACTGTCCTAACTTGACAAAGCTACTTCAACTGAGCCAAGAACAAGATCTTAAAAGGCATGGAGTCTAAGATGGCAACCTGTCACAGAACTTGACCACATTCTCGGGCACTGCGGCTCTGCCAGCTCTCATCTTCTTTGCCAACATTTCTAATGGCCTTCTATGTTATGGAGTGGTGGCTCGGAGGCTAGGGATCTGCACTGGCAATCTGAAGGTTGCTGGTTCGAACCCCGTAAATGCCAATAGGGACTCTGCTCTGGTGGGCCCTTAATCTGCAATTGCTGAGTGCTTTGAGTACTGCGAAAAGCGCAATAGAAATGCAAAGAATTAATTATTATCATCACTTTATGAAGCTCAAGGAGAAGTGCAAACCTTCAGACATCGCCTTAACTCCGAGCTCCCTGTTCTTTTTTTGTTCTAGCCATTGTATTCCTGCCTCCTTGATTTGCCATTTCTGTGGCAACCTTGGGTTAAGAGTGAAAACACACAAAGCAGAGGGGCAGCATTGACGACGGGATACAAGATCTGCCCCCTTGGTCTTTCCATTACGTATAGAAACCTAGGGGCATAGCAAAAGGCTGGGCGAATGAAATGCTGCGAGGCAGTGCCATCCTTGTAAATCTGAAATGCTACACTAGCACAAGTACTCAATTTAAAATGGGGGCAACGTCCTAAACACAAGAACTACAGTGATGGTCCGCAGGCCTCTCTCTAGCATGGCAGTCTGAATGTGAATCACTGAGAATGAGCAAAGGGCTAACGACCGGCAGCATCACCCATCAGTCTCCACAGAGTTAGCAGAGCAGCAGTCCAATTCGAGTTCTCCACCAGTGCTACCGTCTTCAAGATGGAGTAAGCAGAGCTCACAGCTGGACAACTCAGCCAGCATCACCAGGAGGATTAAAGGCCACAAAACAAGGGTCCTGAAGCCAGTAAACATTTTCATCATGGTTTGCAGGTCTTTGGAATGTGGGCAGAGGAAGAATATCCAGATAAAATACTCATGTGGACATTTGGGAATATCGTGCATGCTCCACACGGATGAATTTGAACCCAAGACTCAGGAGCCATGAGGTAGCAGCGTCCATATAAACGAGTGTGCCTGCGACCAATGTTAACTGCACAGGCTCTGGTGACTAAGAGGGTTAGGAAATGGAAGGCTCGACTTTTAAACATGAACTCCATTGCGATTATTATTCTGACTTCTGAGTAAACAGACAGATCAGCTTCTCAAGCAGACAACACATTAGCTGTCAATTAGACGCTTCAGAAATGGCGCACTCTCTGGTTAAATTTCTCCTTCATCGCACTACTGCAGCCTCCAGCCTTGGCATCAAGTTGATTCTCACATGACGCATACTGAGAAAACGGCACAAGCCACCATCCAGCTGTGTCACATTCGCACATAGAGGAGCTCATCTACACCCTGACGTCACTGAACTCCTCTCAAAGAGCCTAATGACACAAGTGCATCACACTGACCTGGAAAACCTGTGTGTCAAGTCACCGCCTGCACACGGGGTGGAATTGATAGAAAAAGAAGAACTCCATGCCTAGCATTTCAGGACCCTTGGATAGAAAGAAGGCTCTCCCAACAAACCAAAGGGGACATTTTTAGGAAAAGAATTCAAAATGAAAACCTTCATTCCTTGGTTGCACCTCTTCAGCTGAAGCCCCTTTTGATTGGATTCCAGTCAGGTCGAGAAGTCCTCTTCTGCTAACTTGGCACACATGAATTTTGTTGTTTGCTCATCTCTCCTCTTAACAGTCAGAGTTGGGCTCTCCTGACACTTTCTATAGGCCTAAGGTCCAAGCACTGACTTGGTTAATCCAACACATTGTCACACACCATTGTCACAGACGTGCGCATGGGAGGCAGCTAAAGGGCTTGAATGAGAGGAATCCCGAGCCAGAGCGGGAGGTAGCCGAGTTCACGGACTCTCTCTTGCTTTTCTAAAGACCGTTCACAGGAAATTCCACCTGGCCCTCATGACATCATTCCTGGTTCCTGCCCTTTTGATGTCACTTCCTATACTGACCTTTAAAGGTGCCACCTTTCCTCCATCCTCTCAGTTCTGTTCTGGACTCCAATCTGTACACATCAGGACAAACCTTTCAACCATTTTTGCAGCCAGGGAATAATACACGGGTGGCTGTCGAAACCTTTCTGGGGCTTCTTTGATTTTGTGACAACATTCATCTCATTTCCTTGCAAAGAAAGTTTAAACTTCAGTTTGTCATCAGGTTCAAAGGTGAAATTGTTCTTCACCTTCAGCTTTGTGGCAGAAAACAGCAGGCCAGGCCTCGCCTGACTAGGACCCCAGTGCTCAGTTCCAAAGGATGGCGGCAACATCTTCTTTGGGTGGCAAGTACTGGTAGTTCTGCACCAAATTTATCTTTGTCAATTAAAGCCAACAAAGGTCTACCGTGGTCTCAGCTGAGCACACGCACATTTCTACATATGACTGGCATGCATGTTGCCCTTTTGGTGATAATGGCACCACAACTCAGGCCTGCTGAGAGCACACAGACTGTCACCTTGTGCCGATGACATGGCGCTGTATACATCGGACCCACACAATTCTGTGCCAGCAGCCCTAAAGGCCTTAGCAGACTTTCAAAAGATATCTGGAATAAAAAAGTGTGCCTGTCCAGCGAATTCCCTAGCACATAATGCTGGACATCTTAGCAGATCAGTTGAAATATCTAGAGGTAAATATTACCAGTAAATGTACTGTAAAGCTCTTTATCAGGTAAAAAATGAAACACCACACAACTAGATGGCACCCTCCACATGACATTAGCAGGGCATTGTTAAGATGGCCATCCTTCACAAGCTGCTCATCCCATTTCAAAGCACCCCCATATACATTAACAAATCATATTTTTAAGGAATTGGACTCAATCATAACTTCATTTATTTGGAAACATCCACATATCCAAAGGGCGACTCAAACAACCTGAAGCAGAAGGGGGCTTGGCACTGCCCAACTTTCAGTTTCATTACCGGGTGGCAAGTTTACAAGCTATAAAGACCTGGACGGATATCCACAAGCCTACCTCAGTACTTCAAACTACTGTCGCTACACTCAAAATCCAATTACCCATCATTCTCTGAGAACATGGAAACCAGTGTAGGAAGCACTTCAGGACAGAGAAGCTTTAATCTGTCGCACTTCTGCAGAACAACCTCCCTCTAAATCATACAATGAAAACACTCAAGAAACTCGTACACAGATAACGTCCTGGCATCCTGCGAACAACCACAACTTCTCATCCACTCCACTCCTCCACTACGTTCAAGCTTAAGACTTTGCTAAACAGAACTTGCTCCACTTTCCCCTCACCTTCCAACTTGTTCAATTCCAGAAGAATTAAATCGATCAGTCAAGACGACTCAGACAGCATCTCTACAGTTTATAAAAATACTTCAGACCCCCAGAGTACACTGCGGAAAGGATCTGCCACTCGATACTTCAGAAGAGAAGCGGAAGGCAGCCATGCACAGAATACACTTGAGCTCCATATGTGCAAAGCATTCAGTCGTTCAACTTAAAATCTTTTAATCGAGCACATTTATCTCATTTGAAATTCTCCAAATGTTTCCAGGGGCAACAGCTGTGTTTCAGTTTCCCATGAACAGCCGTGTCTGGTGGACTCCCAGAGGGGCTTAAAGTGGAGAAGGACAAACAAACTAATTTCCTTCACTACCTTACTGGCACGTAGACTGATCTTGCTCAAATGGAAGAATCCCCCCAGGGTGGGTACCCGATGTTCTTCACTATTTGAAATTAGAAAAAAAATAAATAAATTCTTACTTTGAGGATCTGTTTTTAAAATATGGGATTAAATAAGGGTGTGATCAATAACATTCTGGAATGGGCTTCCATTTCAGGGAGAAGGACCCCCTTCTTTCCTGCTCCTTTTACAGAGTCGCTTTGGCTGCTGGCTCCAATCGCTCGCTCGCGCTCTCTTTCTCTCGGTTGAGGGTTGAATTTTGTTTTGATTTGTTACATTTTGACTCGACTCTCTAGAATGTTCTCCGTTTCTAATTACAATCAATAACAAAAAAATGTTTGCAGTCTGTAGGAAGTGTCCAGTTACTGGCATGGACTACAGCAAGCTAGCTAAGGCTGTCATTAGTCTTGTCAAAAAGACAAGCCACGCTGGCCCAAAAGCAAAGGCTCAGCCAAAAACGAACTGCCAGTACTCAAGAAACAGGGTTAGCATATGACTCAGAAAAATGACATTTGGAGCAAATACCCAGAGAGCCAAATCACCGACAAAGCTGGGGCAGTTGGCCTTTGCAGAGCACATTAAACCACAAGGAGAACGGCCGTCTCTTGTGGCCTACGTGCTCTGCTGAAGTGTACTGGACTACAATAAAGAGGCACGCTCTTTAAAAGGCAATTACATAAGGCAGAGAATAAAAAATAACATGCTGTTCACTCATCAGTGCACCGTATCCTTCATTCATTCACTCACATACTGTGTCAAGTGTTTGGGCAAATAAAACACAAAAACTAGTCAGCTCTGATAATTCAGAGGGCGCACAGAACGGCCCTCACTGCGCCTGCTACTGTGCTCTGCTCTTTAAGCCCAGGTCACATCACACGACTTCTCCAGCAGTTTTCAGTTCATAACCCCAGCCAGTCGGAGGAAGTCGCTCCTGTGAAGACAAATCGCCTAATGTGACATACTGAACAACTCAGGCCAACTAGCCCAAGACTGGCTCAGATACAATCCAGCCATTTGCTTGCTAATCAGAGGGGTGCGCTGTGCATGCAGAGACAGCTGACAAAGAAGGAGTTTGCTTTCCAGAAGTTCAATACACCGAAGGAACGTGGCGACAAGCAAGATGGCCACACGTGTTTTGAACCTCACCAACACAAGAGAAGCTCGTCTGTCTGATGTCTCGTATTTTATCTACCATAACAGAATGGACAAAATAATGGAGAGAGAGAGAGAGAGAGAGAGAGAGACTGCTGCTGAACTCGCGACAGATGTTAATCCTTCACATAACGTCAGCTCCGTCAATCAACACACTATTGGCTGTCACAAAAACGGGCGAACACAACCGTGCGGGAAGATCCGTGCTCAGTCAGTAAATGGGCTGCGATTTTCACTCGTGTAACCGGACATGGTACAGCAACTGTGATCGACAAATCTGACAGACCCCATGACACAGGGTCACAATGTGACTTCATCTGTGTTAGAGGACTAAACATCCATCCCGCTATATCCGAACTACAGCGTGTCTGTTATGTGTCTCCTAACTGCGAGGCAGCAGCGCTACCACTGCGCCACCGTACATAGGATAGGGAATACATGGGCTTATTATATTTGACATTACACTCATCAGTGTTTATTATAAATTTGCTGTGTGTTTAAAATCTTTTGAACATTACTTGTGTCCAGACTCTTGCCTATTGGTGGACTCTACTATTCGGAGTTTCCCTGGAGGGTAAAGCCTTCACACACACATACACACACACACAGCCATTTTAACTCAATTTTTTATTCCACCCACCCACTCAGTCAGACACCCAGCAGGAGTCACTGCCCCTTATGTCTCACTTCAACTCTAAACAGACACGAATTGGGCAGACGGCCTAAGTGAACTCTTAGACAGAGCGGAGGACATCACCGTTGTCATACTGGTGTGACTCCATCTGTTCATGAAGGCAGGTTTATCGGAGTCGCAGCATTCGTGATTTCAGAAGATCCTCAACACATACACATACACAGCCAGCCTAGGCAGGCCTCCTGTACATCATAAAGAGTTTACCTCAATGACAGCAGGCCAGCCTACATCTACAATAACGACGGCCGAGAAAGATCCACAACTAACCTCTGAAGACGTCAGCTTTACAAGGTCATAACAATGGTGGATCCACAGCAAGGCAGAACAATTAGCTCCGCTATCTGAAGGAGCCATGCATGAGCGGTACGTCACTCACAGAATTTGACTGCAGTTTCTTCCCAAACCCCCATATATGCTGAATGCAGGTTCATAAAGAGCACCACGCGGGTACTGCCAACACATACTGAACAAGTCTGACGAGTGTGGGTACCACTGCTGCTGTTTCATACTCAGGGAGCTCAATACTGTATCTAGCGACTTTTGTCAACTCTTGGTATGGAACACAGCGGCTCATCGTCTTTGTTGGTAAAGGACTGCAGGTGTGTGCTCCGCTCCATGATAGCCCGGGTTAGCGCTTTTCACCCACGGGTCACCGGAAAGTGGTGCGGTGAAATGCTGCTGCTACTGGACGTTACTCCTACAATGGTGTGATTAAAGAGAACGGACTGTCCTGTACAGCAAACGTACAGCGCTTACAGAGGACAGCATTGTCAGTTGCCTCTCTGAATGGTCTGATGATACAAGAGGTCACAATACTGATGTGTGCAATCTTATCATTTTGGTTGGTCCAATACGAGGTCAAAGCCAACTTCAGCACTGCATAATTGGGCACCATCTGCTCTCAATCGATTGGATCAGTGACTTTCCCGCTTGCCCTGCATGTCTCTTAACATCAGGTAGAAGCTGAGCGACTTCCATTGACCTTTCCATCACAGCAGGCTCAGACACACTTGACAGCATCAAGTTCAGCACATGAGCATTGTAGGTGAGCATTACAGTTTAATCTTGTGAATCCTTGTAGGGCAAAAACCGTCGTTTGTGTCAACACCCATAATCTTAGCCACTGCCAGGGCATCAAAACCAAAGCGTCTGAAGTGCCCGGTTCAAATGGTGCTACAAAATGAACCCTTAAGCGCTGCTCAGAGCAGACAGTGATGGAGAGAAGGACGCTCTTTAATATTCTGTGGGATTTCAACATTGGTGCCCTCTCTTCAGCCCGCCTTGATTGGGTCACTGGCTGTGGCAGTGCCTCACTTACAAGGACCTTCCCTTACCTTGTCAAGGGGCTGTCGGAGTGAAACCCGTTCCAGTCATAGTGATTTATGGGCGAATATCTTGGCAAACCAAATGAACACTTTTTTTGCATACCTTCTTTACACTTCTTCTCAGCCATTTGAGGTCTGCTACTGCTGCTGATCTCGACCCTCTTCAGCAAACAGATCTGTGGACGATGCCATCTGTGAAGGATCGTGTGCCAGAATACCGTTTGTAGACACCGCTGTCCCTGAACTGTTGTTACCTAAACTTTTATAGACTGGTCTGAATCCTTCCACCTGTAAATGGATTTACACTTTACCAACAAACCAGAAACAATACGTTTGTGTGGACTCCCACCTCTCAGACTGTCTCTGTATTAGCACAGGTGCCCCTCTAGGCTGTGTACTTTCACCCCGACTTTATTCCTTTTATAACTTATATGACAGCAGGTCCACTGATCCTTCAGTTAAAATCATTAAGTTCGCCGATGACACTACCATTATTGGTCTATGGGGCGACTCCCTGTGCGTCTTGGTGTGCTTCCAACAACCTGGTGCTCAATACCACCAACACAGTCAAAATGGCTAACAGCAGTTACCACCTCTCGCACTAGAGATGAACGATTCTGTAGTCTGTACGGTGGAGTCCTTCAAATGTTTGGGCACAACTATAAGACACGCTCAGCTGGAACATTAACACCACTTCTATCAGTTAAAGGGCTCACCAGCAATTGTACTTCTGATGCCAACTAAAGAAATTTCATATTTCCCAGCCAATCCTACTTGAGTTTTACAAAGCCAGAACTGAACGTGTAATCACATTCTCCACGGAGGTCTGGTTTAGTTCAGCGACAGCTCACTGTGAGGTCTGCTGAGAAAAATAATTGGCTGTGGCCTTCTGTTTGTGGCACTAACCATGTCAAAAGGATCACCAGGGGCTCAACTCTCCCAGCTCATCGCTTATTTCAACAATTCCCCTCTGGTAAACTCTTCAGGTCAATCAAAACTGAAACGGTCAGGAACCACAACCGTTGGTCTTCCTCAGAGCTGTAGGCGGTCAAACCAGTAGTGCAACCCGACTTGTTTGTGTCTTCATGTCTTCTGTCATATACTGTAAGGAGGCGTGTGTGTGTGTGTGTGTGTGCAGGTATACACACCTTCACATCATAATTATACTCTTCTACAACTTCGTATGAAGCTTTTCTTTTTAACTTATGCTACAGTATATGGTACTTGTGTTCTGTTAGAAGAAGCTTCACATCTACAAAGTCAAATTCCTGGACATTAAATACTGGCAAATAAAAAGGATTCTGATTCTAAAATGCCCAATGACCTTTGATTATGTAAAGTCAATACTGCTTGTTCCTGTTGATGTGGCACCTCAAACCAGAGGTTACAGTTTAATGGCTGCTGAATAGGAACACTCGGTGGTAAACATCGAGACGGGCAACTTTCACATTTTTTCCATTACTGTGTAAAAAGAATTTGCACACACAATTTGGCTCATGCTGCTTTATGTTATCCTGTGTCCCCTGATAATCCTTGAGATGTTTCATTGGAGTCCACCTGTGGTCAATTCAGTTGATGTGACATGATTTAAAAGGCACACACCTGTCTATAGAAGGTCCCACAGTTGACAGTTCATGTCAGAGCACAAACCAAGCATGAAGTCAAAGGAATTGTCTGTAGACCTCCGAGACAGAATTGTCTGGAGGCACAAATCTGGGGACGGTTACAGAAAACGTTCTGCTGCTTTGAAGGTCCCAATGAGCACAGTGGCCTCCATCATCCGTAAGTGGAAGAAGTTCAAAACCACCAGGACTCTTCCTAGAGCTGGCCGGCCATCTAAACTGAGCGATCGGGGGAGAAGGGCCTTAGTCAGGGAGGTGACCAAGAACCCGATGGTCACTCTGTCAGAGCTCCAGAGGTCCTCTGTGGAGAGAGAACCTTCCAGAAGGACAACCATCTCTGCAGCAATCCACCAATCAGGCCTGTATGGTAGAGTGGCCAGACGGAAGCCACTCCTTAGTAAAAGGCACATGGCAGCCCGCCTGGAGTTTGCAAATAGGCACCTGAAGGACTCGCAGACCATGAGAAACAAAATTCTCTGGTCTGATGAGACAAAGATTGAACTCTTTGGTGTGAATGCCAGGCTTCACGTTTGGAGGAAACCAGGCACCGCTCATCACCAGGCCAATACCATCCCTACAGTGAAGCATGGTGGTGGCAGCATCAGGAACTGGGAGACTAGTCAGGATAAAGGGAAAGATGACTGCAGCAAAGTACAGAGACATCCTGGATGAAAACCTGCTCCAGAGCGCTTGACCTCAGACTGGGCGACGGTTCATCTTTCAGCAGGACAACGACCCTAAGCACACAGCCAAGATATCAAAGGAGTGGCTTCAGGACAACTCTGTGAATGTCCTCGAGTGGCCCAGACTTGAATCTGATTGAACATCTCTGGAGAGATCTTAAAATGGCTGTGCACCGACGCTTCACATCCAACCTGATGGAGCTTGAGAGTTGCTACAAAGGGGAATGGGCGACACTGGCCAAGGATAGGTGTGCCAAGCTTGTGGCGTCATATTCAAAAATACTTGAGGCTGGAATTGCTGCCAAAGGTGCATCGACAAAGTATTGAGCAAAGGCTGTGAATACTTATGGACATGGGATTTCTCAGTTTTGTTATTTTGAATAAATTTACAAAAACCTCAAGTAAACTCTTCCCCCACCCCACACACAATATTTCCACGCAAAACAAAAATAAAAAAAAAAAAAAAAAAAAAGCTGAATACAAGACAAGTTAATGGCGATCATCAGAAACACCAAAATGTCTACTGGAGGAAAGAAAACACAGCACCTTGTTACTCGAGTTCCATAAGCCACATCAGCTACGATAGAACACCTGACAGAAGGTGAGAAGCAGACGTCACCAGGTGATGCTCGAGGAGGGCGTGCCAGTGAAGACACATCCACATGTGCATTGGGCACCAGGAGTAATACTGTCTGCTGTTGCCCAACCTTGGTCACTACTGACTAGCATTGTGTCACAATCTTATCATCATGGGGGGATAACATTGAAAATGTTTCTAGGTCATTACTAAACTACATGGGGTAACACAGAAATATTTAATATTTGATTTATATTTTTTATAATATTTTAACCCGATTGCCACTCCCTTAACGTGCCTGCATGTCTGCAGTTGGTGCTGCCATTGTTAAACTCAGAAGAAAAGCTAAATGCTTTAAAAACACATACATCAAAATGTAAAGAAGCCATCACAAAACACGCGTTGTTTCACATGAGACAGCACATAAAGCGTACGTTTTATCATCATTCCTTTTTTTAGGTTTCAGCCCCACTCAACTCCTATCCTAGTTGACACAACACACATAAATCAATTCACACTGCATTCACTATCATGATTCTGCAAACCACAAGGCCTGGAATAATTCAGAAGAAAACTCAATTAAGATTTGCAAATAAAGAGAAGGCGACCCGCCATGTCGCAGATCGGCACCCCAGTTTTCTGCTTTCTTCTTTTTTAAGTGCATGTGCTTTCACAGTGAAACAATATTGAGTGGAAGATGTATGATAAGGTACAACAGTAAATTAAATAATATTACATATGTATTTATATATACTTTATATGCTGGGTTTTTAAGGGGCTTGCAGAAAGGGTCATCCATACTCTGACTGCCTGCTGAACCCCACACTGCTAATCGCCGAGTCGAGTCGGGGGGTACAACAGGATTTCCACAGGAATGCCAACGTCTCCCTCATGGCCCCCAAACCTTATCGGGGTGGGCTTTTCAGTCCGATGAGAAAGCAGCCCCTCCACTCTTCTAGAAGCTGCTTGTTGGCTTGTAAACTTGTCCTTTTTGACACTCGAGTGGAGACCCTTTTCCAGCCCACCTTTCTACTCAGTACTCCGCTTATATGGAATTGATACCTGCTCGTATTTTTTCGGTTGCTATTCGTGTTCTACACAGGCAGTTATTTATTAATGTCACATGTTCCTTTAACTCCTTCATTTTGTAATCTGAATTTGAAAAGCCGCACAGCTCTCTGGCCTGTTTCGAGAGGGTGCTATATAAGATGAGACTGAAACGGAATACCAAGATGTAAATTCCTTCCATGACACACTCGGTCCTCTGTGACGGTCATAAATTGTGTTACTTTAGAGCACAAGACTCCTGGTTCAGTTCCCACATTCAACCTGCCATGTGACCCTGAGCACTTTGAATTTCCCCTTGGGATTAATAAAGTTTATCTAATCTGTATCACTCAACCTACCTGTGCTTTAACAAAAAAGTATGCAAATAGTTACATCATTACTACACTAGAAAAAGGCGCTATATCAAGAGCCAGTGAAGGAATGTACCCGGGTACAACTGCAATTAGGTCATTCTTACCAAGACAATAAGGGGGGTTTCAGTAGTGCAGCCTTCTTCAAGTCTCTGCTTATTTGACTTTTAATCGCATGGAAGTGCCTTGACTTTAAAAGGAGGTGTTGTTTGATTGGCTCTTTGTTCCCACATTCTGCTATGTCACCATTCTACTTACCTGACCGATCAGCAGTGTTTATAGAGAGACGTGCATGAGATGAAACCTCCGTGGCACCAGCAGCCTCTGCTAGACACACACACACCACAGCCATCGCCCCACAATCCCCTGCTCTGCAGAAACTTGCCAACTCGAGCATTAACTCAGACTGTGCCTTTTCAGACACACAGTAGCAAAATATGAATACAACTGGGCTGACTGGTCCATGATGGAAACTGAATGAGTCTTCAGCTCCCAGACATGGCTCAGTCCAAATGTGACCAGATGACCTCCATCAGAAGATGGCCTGCATGCAGCTCTTACCTTGTACTCTTCACCAAATACATCAGTCATGAGTTTTTCCAAATGAGCCTTTTTCATGGCTTCTTCCAATGCTACAGGAAACAAACCGAGACAGGCATTAGGACAAAGTGGTCAGTTCAATCAGGCCAAACACACAAAGGTCTGGGACGTGATTGGCATTGTTCAAAAGGCCAGGCCCCACCCTTAGGACGGCCTAACAGCTGATCAGCCCTTGACGTCTGTGGCTTTGTCCTATTCATTACAAGGTCTGTGCTGCTGTCATGACATGCGGTCCAAGCGACTTCACAAAAGTCCAGCACCACCACCACGTAGGGTGAGCCTTCACAGCCCCTGTCACTTTGTGGCCCTCTCTGGTTTACACTCCTATTGTCGTCATCTTACTCACTCGGCTCCACCTCACCACACATGCCGAGTCCTCACACCAGCTAAAGGCCTGAAGTAACAAAGCCGAGTATCAACTAGAGGCCTAGTCTGAGCACAAGCATTGCATTTTTCACTTCATTCTGTTCACTCAGGACTTAAATACACATTTGAGACTCGGTGTGAGGAATTCAAATAACCCTTAACACACGACAAGGACACTGTGCCCAGCGCTTTCTGGAATTCTGTAAAATTAAACGTTTAATATGTTAAAATGCTCCAGACTGCTTAAATCAAAACTATGGCCTGTGGGCAGTTGCTGTACCACAGTGCCCACGTAGCCACCCCGAGGATCAAACCATAATCATCAATCAATCAGCCTGACCACACACCAGTGGAGATGTGGGAGGAAAGCCGCGTCTCCACTGGCGGTCTGATAAGCCAAACAAATGCTGACAGAATGCCAATCTCCCATATGGCCAGGAGCATCTTGTGAACAGTTCAGCTCTGCCACTACACCAGGGGCCAGGCAGATGGAGATCACAAATGCCAGCACTCAATGTCCCAGAATGCACCTTGTCATGGAGGGCCTTCAGGATCAAGGGCTTGGCTGCAATGACTGCCCTCCTGTGGTGCAAGTTATGAAGCAAAGGATTTATCAAAAATGTCACTCAGTCAGTCAGTCAGTCAGTCACCACCTAACCCGCTGTGTCCTAAATGTTCAATTTAAAATTCTGAATAAATGTAAAAATATTTATAAGTATAAAAATAAGTAGCAAACTCAATGAAAACAAAACTGGAGAGACATTTTAAGGGTTCACATTACAATAGAAGACTCACCCCCCGAAACAGGGAGGTCCATTCTCCACATCACCCATGTCCCCCTTACATACTACAATTCCGAGGCAACCTTGTGGGTTTCAAGGCTGAGCATCAGCTGGGCATGCACTGCCACCTCTGTGCCATTCAACATTTCTATTCTTCCCTCGTCCATCCATCATCTGGGACAGAAACCAAAGGACCAAGCCGATCGGGTTACACCTAAATTCTTGTGCTCCATCCATTATGGCTCCCTTTGAGTTTGGAGTTCTCCTCAACACTCCTCGTGATGCCCATCCATCCATCCAGTCTGGCACTTACAATATGGATGCTTTGGCCGAGTGCCTTTTTAAAATTTAGAATAAATCCATAACAACAAACCACCAAGAAAAACAAGAGCACATGTAAGGCAGGTATGCGTGTTAACTTCACAGGCCAAGCCAGTTCAAATTGGCCAGCTTCAAACTTGCTCTCTAAGCACCCCAAGATGTCCCCGAGAACAGATTAGCATGACGGCACGCAGCGTCCAAGGAAACAGAAGTGGAAAATGATGGAAAAACACCTGGCGTGCGCCGCTGAAAACTGAAACAACTTTAATTGCTCAAAAATGTTGCAATTGTTCAAACTACCCACCTTCACCAATTCTAGGAGTTCACTGACCTGTAAAAGACTCCCCTCTTCAGTGGGTACCCATACCCGATATGCTTCAGAACACAATTTGGATTGAGGGTCCCGAGGTGGAATAACACAACGACTCGACTTCTGCTCTGCACGGTCACCGACTCACTTGATGGCTTTTGTATGCTAAATACTCGGCACAAACAGCAATGTTTCCTGCGATTCGTCCTTCGGTAACGTGAGGCCACGCCCACAAGTACCACACAAGTGTCGAGACGAAATATCCGGGGTCTCTGCTTTGAACTCCCCATTCAAAGAGTGGCCACCAGGAGTCTTCTGATGCAAATTTGTATATGAAAAACGACAAACATTTGGCACATAATTACCTAAACTAAAATTTCTCTGATGGGTTTTCATCAATTTAAAGATTTTAACGTATACAGAAGTGTATTTTTTTTATCAAGTTGCATTATATACGGTCCTGTTTTGTATTGTTTCAGTGTTTGAAACTTGGACAAACCCAGTGACGTGTGGCAGTAACTCAATTTATTTTTGTGTATCACATTCACATGCAGATTTTCCTAAACACAGAACTGCGGCATATAAAGATACGATTAGCTGGAGCACACAAAACGACATACATGGAAACCAACAACGTCGGAATGAATGGTTGGTTGTACTACGGCCTGGAGGAGAGTTAGCAGCATCAACGGGGAAAATAAAAGGGAGGCTCAGTCAAGTGCTGGACACCACAGTGAACTGCGCAGCTGCCCACCTCGAGAAGCGGATGACAACATGACAAGCCACATAACAGTAGTGACACGAGTGACCCTAAACCCTTTGCACAGGCAGCACGCATGTGGCGGTTAGAAAAGGGGAAAGTGCACCGTACTTTGGGAAGTCGCTTAACACGACATGCCCAGTAATTTTAAGGCCACCGATATCAGCAGCAACTGCAGTCATCAAGGCTGGCATCCCCTCCAACTAGAAGTCGTGTAATAGGACATCAGCTTTACTTGAAGACAACCCAATTTGAAAAGTGCGCCTTGATTCGTCTGACCCAAGGTCAGACTATGGCCGCCATTCCAGTTGTGCAATGTAAACGGCAACTAAAGGAAGCCGATGTCAGGAAGGGCATCGAGTTTTTAAACTTTCTGCTTCAATGGCACCCCTGCGTGGATGAGCTGTGAAGCAAGACAGGGGCACCATTGTGAAAATGAGGACATCACACAGTAGCAACCACAAACGTCCACAAAATGGTGGCATGTAAAAATAGAATGTCAAGTCAAAAGCCAAGGTAAAGACGCAAATTCAATTCAGCAGGGTACCAAACCTCCAATTACACACAGCCATGTTACTAAATACAAAATGAAAGCTGAAGGGTCGTAACGCCAAGCCCCGCACTGTCTCTCTGCACGTGACGGCTTTCCTCTTACACCCCACGTTAACTGCAACAAGTGGTCCGGAGGGAGAGGCTGCACCTGTCCAGAAAGCGAACGTGCCAAAGAAACTGGACTGTCCAGATGAGGAAAATGTGCATTAAAACCTCTGATTTATACTCATCACCACAAAAATGTTCGATTTGATTGCTTTTTCACATGGTGCGCTTGCTGAAGGTTACTGGCAGCCTTCCTTAAATTCTAGCTGGGGGGGCCCAGAGTTCCTATTTTTGTCATGGAATTATCTGCGGAGCCAAGGACACTAGCTTGATTTCAGACGTACTGTGGATGCTCTTTGTGCAAACTCGGCACATTCTTGTATTTCTGTACTCCGGACCCTCTCTATACAAGTACTGGTGTCTGTCTATCTGTGGCAGCTTACCTTGTGTTTGTGGACGGCCGAACGTTCTGCCCTTACATATGCCAGGTGCGCGCACACACACAGCTCCTCTGCGTTTTCTAGCTCGTCTCGCTCACTCGCTTTACTTACAACTTTGACTGTGAACACGACATACAGGCCTGTCCTTTACAGAACGTCTTACATTTTCAAATAACACATTTGTGACTGTTGCCTCCACTCCTACCCGATAGCTTAATTGCTCCAGTATTGAAGGGCGAAACGTCAGACATATTTGTCGAAATTTAATAGTCAGAATATCTGAACATTTAAAGCGCCTTCTTAAAAATGACGATAAGGTGGCACAGTGGCGAAGCCAGCTTACTCGCTGCTCCAGACAGCCACATCCAAGTGCCAGTCTAAGACACTTCTGCATCTGCTCCTGGTTTATCGGGATTTTCTTCTGGGATGCTGCAATCATCGAAAAGGTCACCGGAACAAACGTCCAGATCATGAGGTGAAGTGGACTGCCTGACAGCTTCTCAAAGCCAAGTGGTTAAGTGGTCTCCTTGTAGACATTATTATTTGTCTCAATTACAGTCGTCTTCACGATCAGCAGGTTAACGATTCACTGATCCACCCATTCAGGGGAATCTCATCAACAGTTTTGTGACCTGCTGTGGAAACCAAATGGTGCTGCAGCAGTGCAACTTAAATGGACTGAAAACCCCCAGCAGCCACAGGAGTATTGGCTCACTGGGCAGCTTTGGCGGCTGCTGCAAGGGATGCTGGGTGAACCTAAACCTAAATTTAATACCACCACCATCATCATCTGCGAAACTGGACTGTGTCATGTTGATCACTTTGACCATCGAGATTTGTGGGATTTCTAATGCGACATTCGCAGCAACTCACACCAACTAGTCTGCGACTGGCTCTCAACAGCTTAATCATTGGAGCGGGCACCGAGTGCGTGACAGCTAACAAGCAATGAAGCACACGGCCAAGAATGGACCAACGAGGGATAAAGAATGCTGGTCTTTGAACCCTCACTGGTCTGATATTTTGCATACAATAACAGAATTGAAAAAAGGGGTCAAGATTGCAGCTGAATCCATCATAGCAGATGATCCATCGAACAGTGCCAGCTCTGCCAGGCAGCACGCCATTGGTTGTCGGAGCAAGACTGTGGTAGGTGGTCATCACTCTGTCACTATCTGTGGCATTGGACACACTTTTCAGCCATTTAAATTGACATGGCCTGGCAAAGAGATCAGTCAGCAAATCGGACATTGGCCTTGAACCAGAAGTCGTGTCATGAGGAGAAGCAGAATGCATAAGGTGGTCTTCTCTGAAGTTCTGCCAATCACTAGTCCTGGTAAAATGACACTCCAAAGGTTTAACATGTGGCTCAGACCTTGGCATAGATCAAGCAAAACAGAGTTATGGGGCATTAGAACATCTTTGGAGAGAATATTTCCTTCCATCCATCCATTCTCCAACCCGCTATACCCGAACTACAGGGTCACGGGGATCTACTGGAGCCAATCCCAGCCAACAAAGGGCGCAAGGCAGGAAACAAACCCCGGGCAGGGTGCCAGCCCACTGCAGAAGAGAATATTTAAACTGAATAATTCAAAATAAAATTAGCGATAAACTCAAAATTGTTTACCTTTATGAATTTGTTTTATTTTAATTAGCATTAATTCCCGACATCTGCAAAAGGACGAAGTTCCAAGTCTTTAGAGTCCTGGTGCTCCCAGTTTGCGAGACACGGATGCTATCCACTGACCCGAGGCGAAGACTGGACTCCCGTGTTCTCTCCGGAGAATCCTGGGGTCCCGCTGGCTTGACTTTGTGTTGCTCACGGGGTCCCGAATGAGGCACACAACCCGCATTGTGAGGGAGCGTCAGTTACGGCCATGAGGCGCGATTACCCCCGAGGGTGATCCGACTCACAGGATTCTCATTGTTGGGGACCTGAGGGGCTGGACCAGGCCAAGGGGTCACCCACATAACACCTGGCTGCGCCAGATAGAGGATCATTTCCAGAGGGTGGGACTGGACCGCGTGTTTTGTGATGTGGTGGGTGCTTTGACATGCCGTACCAGTGCAGGCTGCCCAACTTGACTTGAGGGGACGTGCATAGCAACACAGCAACATGAAATTGTTGAGAGCAACAGAAATTTGGCTGAATTTTTGGAAAGGACAAGAAAAACATACATGGATGCCCGTTTTTAGAAAAGTAGGCAAAATTGAAAAAGATGGGTAGAATTTGATTTAATATTACTAAAATGTCTTGTATTAAAACTGTGAACTTCAGTGAGAGCGTCAGCAGTGACCCTGCACGCACCAACATGTCACTCACTCATCACCCCCCCCGATACTCTTCTTTAGTAATCCGAGCACAAATGGATGAGGTGGCACAAGCGGTTCGTGGTCGTGCTACCTGACAGAGTAACTGCAGAGGCAGAGAGTGTCAGAGTGGCATTTGGACAAACGTACAGCAAGTGTGGATATGGTGAGTGAGCAGTGGCTTCCTGTCAAAAGTGAAACAAAATGCAATTTTAGAGAACTCTGTACTGGATGACTACTGAAATACAAGAAGCCATCGAATGAAGCTGAATGATAACCATACCAGTAAATGACAGCAGCACTCAAGGATTTTAGGAAATTCAAAAGGCAGCTATGAAAGTGAAAAAGCGCTTCAGGTTGTTCTTTCAGTATCTCAGGAGTTAGACATGAAGTACGGTAGAATGTCAGGGTGTGGGAGGCAGAGAGCGCGAGATCAAGAAAGAAAGCTCGCAGTTCTCATTTGTCCGACATCCCCCAGAAGCCACAGGGACCCTGAGATTTGAAGAGAACACAGAAGTTCTCATAGATCGATTTCTGCTTTTGTTTCCCTTGTTCTTTTCAAATAAAATTGCTAGGACTGGTAGCACAAGCTTAAGAACATCAAGGAACCCTTTGAAGTGGATATTTACGTCCCCCACCAAAGATTAATTTTAAAACTAGAAGAGGCAACCTACAAAACTGGAGCTCAAGTTGGTTAACTGGCAGGAGACAAAGCCTACAGACAAGAGAGGAAGGGGTGAAGTCCCTCAGGGGTCTGTCATTGGTCCGTTACTTTTCTAGTTTACATTAATGACGTTTCAGTAGAGTTCGTAAACTTGTAAAATGTTCAAATGATATTAAAATTGGAGTAATGGCAGGCACGGAGGAGGCAGAAAGATCTGGACAAGCTTCAGAACAGGAGAAGACCTGGACAATAAAAGGTAGAAAAGTGCCACACATGGACCAACATGAGATGGCAGACGCCATCCTAAATGAAAAGCGCTTAGGGGTTTATGTGGAGACAACATTTTCAACATCTAACCAAAGTGCAGAAGTGATCAGAAATCCAAATAAAATGTTAGGAGTAGGATTTAGGGGTCACTGGTGAGGCCTCATCCCGAGTCCTGGGTGCAGTTTGTCTCCATAAAGACACAGCAGTACTAGAGAAGGTCCAAAGAAGAGAGCCGAGGCTGATTCAGGGCTACAGAGGACGAGTTATGAGGATAGACTAGAAGAGCTGAGCCTTTACAGTGATGAAGAGGAGACACAGTTGAAGTGTTTAAAATGAAGGGAATTAGTCGAGTGGATGGAGACGGCGACTTTAAAATGAGTTCATCAAGAACACGGGGACACACTTGGAAACTTAAATTTCATACAAACATTACAAAGTTTTTCTTCACACAGAGAACCACAGACAATAAGTGACCAAGTAGTGTGACAGACAGAAGGACTTCAGTAAACTTCTAAACTAGACTTGAAGTTATTTGGGGGGATTTAAGTGGATAGGACTGGCGAGCTTTGATGGCCCAAATGACCTGCTCTCATCTAAATGTGCCTAATGTTTCCTGCCATTTGTCAAATTTCTTACACTCTTATCTCAGAAATTCCTACAGACAGGAAATTTTAAAGTTCAGAAGCTACCAAATGTCATACCATAATTGTTTTATCTTGGTAGAGTGATATATTTTCTTCTTTTACTTTCCCCTATTGTATTATTAATATGTAGCCTTAGAATGCCTAATCTCAGACTTACCACTGTTTATAAGATATTATTCTATATAACTTCTCCACACCTTCCCTTTTATATCTATAAACTCAGGCAATTAGATGCAGTAAAAAGACAAGCAGGAGTTAAGTTACACATAAAATAATGTATTACTGATAATATTCATAAATAATAAAATGCAAACTACATTTGAATATTGGCAACCATACCACCTGATAAAATGGTGATGTGTAACTCTGGTCGCACACAGACTTGTAGTTACTTAATGTCTCTAGTCGAGGCATCATTGGTGCTCAGCTTTCTTCAGAACAGGCCTCAAACCTGGTCAATATGGCTGAAACCGAGCTGTGCTCTTCACAGTGTTGTCTTCATCATCACAGGTTAGCAAGAGAGAATGTGGTTGAGCAAGCAAATTTATAAGTTTTCTGTCCCTACGATCGATAGATTAAATAAATACACACACACACACACACTACAGTGAGGTGATTGTACTAAAAGTACGTTCTACGAGGAGCACCCAATGGCTGATTGAGTGCGTTTAGAGTTCTTGGGATGAAACTGTTTGTGAACCGCGACGTCCGTACAGGAAAGGCTCTGAAGTGTTTGACATACGAGAGCAGTTCAAATAGACTGTGTGCATGGCTGAGGCAGCGTGTGCTTGATGCTGTATCCTGATAATTCTCTTTGTGATCAGCTGCTGTACTCCTGTGATTCCCACTCAGACACAGCGATATAAATACTCTGAGTGGTGCAGTGAGAGTAATATGGAAAAAGATGATCCACTGTGGCAACACCTAACAGGAGGAGCTGAAAGAAGGAGGTGCTAAAGCAACTATGGTATTTGGAATAGTTTGGCCATTCTGTGGACTATTATATTATTAAAGGTTAATTACAATCAGATGCATTAAACTAATAACATGCGGTTAATTTCAGTGTATTTATAAAGCCGCCTCAGTAATGTGGATCTAAAAAAGAAAGGGTAACCACACAGGAACAGTAGCACTGCTTTGACGCTGGGTGCCACCAGTCTGCAAAACCGAGCAGAGAACTTGTGTACGCCAGGGTATGAGCTACCGAGGAAATGTGCGTGGCTTTACGGCAAGTTTAGGTTACACAACATTTTTGTGCATGTGCACCGTTTATACACGAGGCCCCCGGTGAATTAGTGAGACACCTACATGGGTTTAATGGCCACGGTTGTATTTCAATAACATGTTAGAATTCCAAGAGGAAGCAAAAGACACACTAGATTGTGGGCTTAGACGATAAAAAGTATCTGAACTTTCAAAAAGGTATGGATAGCAGACACTAGTGATCAAGCTAAAAGAAGTAGGGATTCAAGGCACAATGGGTAGATTGGCAGTGGGTTAGGGTGCAAGGAAGTGCTCTATTTAGTTTATATAAAGGATTCTGATAAACGTAACTAACAAACTGGTCACATCTGCGGAGAACACTAAACTGGGTGGAAGAGTGGATACCCAAGTCAGAAGTAGGATGAAGTTTCACGCAAAGCAGTTCACTTAGGAGGTCTACATATTCGCACACAAAAGGGAAGTTCACACCTTGAAAAGAAATCTTAAGAAAAGCGCAAGACTGACACCCACTCTATGGGGTCTGAGCTACAAAGTAACACGGCTTTCCTCTCCACATTTCAGGGACATCACACACAGTAATTGTCAGGACCCATTTATGTTAACTAATGTCAAACCGCTTGTTGTACTGTGAATTGAACTTCTGCTATAGTTATGGGTGTACATTATGTGATTGGCACAACATGAAATTTTGTATTTTATTGATAAGCTTATTATGGCACGTGCCAAGTAAAGAGAGCTATACCCACGTGACTTGAAACAGTTTAAACGTTTCACCTTAAACAAATGGAAGAAGTGTTCAAAATTAAGAAAAAGGAGTCCACTCCACCTAAAAACTGAAACCAACTGGTAATAACTTAACAAGTCCATCCCTCCAAACCTAAAAACGTATTTCTGAAAGACACGGCTTTAATTTGAATGATTATGAGGTGCCAGTACACGACAACTTACTGATAACTCTGAGGACCTTATTAACAACAATACAGTGTAGCTGACCAACTCTTACAAAAAGCATGCAGTCTCAAAAGAAAGGTCATTCAGTCACAATGAGGACTCCTGCAGCTGTACAGGCACGTTAAAAATCACAGGCCCGGCGGTAAACATTTCTCTAAATTAACAAATGAATCCAGAAAACTCTGCAAATGTAGACAAGCTTCTGAGTCAACAAGATATCTGAATTGTCAGAGAAGGTCCAAACTCCAGCTGGGTAACCACCGCTTGCAGGACCGATCAAGCAGCAGTTAATCACTCCATTTTGTTTCTACCCTTCAGCAACATTCTGAATATCTAACTGGTGATATTCATTAATCAGCCACAAGATTAAAACCACTGCCAGGTGACGTGAATGCCACCGATTAACTCGTTACAATGGCACCTGTTGAGCGGTGGGATACATTAGACAAAGTGAACAATGACTTGTTGAAGGTGATGTGCTGGAAGCAGAAAAAAAAAAATGGTCAAGCGTAAAGACCTGAACGACTTTGACAAGAGCCATACTGTGAAGGCTAGATGACCGGACCAGAACATCTTCAACACGGCAGGTCTTGTTGGGTGTTCCTGGTACACAGTGTTTAGTATCTACCAAAACTGGTCCAAGGAAGGAGAACTGGTAAACCACCTGACAGAGTCACGGGGGAGCAAAGGCTAGCCCATCTGGCGAGAGCCCACAAAAATGAGGGCTACTGCAACATAAATTGATGAAAACCTAAATGCTGGCCAAGAAAGAAACGTGTCCGAGCACACAGTACATTGCAGCTTGCTCCAGAGGAGATCGGTCAGAGTACCCATGCTAACCCCTGTTCACGGCCGAAAGTTATCTACAATGAAATCGTGAGCATCAGAGACAGACAACGCAGCAATGGAAAAAGGTGACCAGTTCTGATCTCTTTCAGATCATGTGGATGACCAGGTGTGTTTGGGCCACTTGCCTGAGGTACGGATGGCAGCAGGATGTACTAGTAAGAAGGCAAGCTGGCAGAGGTAGGGTAATGCAATGCCAGGGCCCAACGTTTCCCAGAGCATGTAGAAGTTTACTTTGATATATACCACCTACCTAAAGATTGCTGCAGACCCAGTACCATCCTTCATGGCAGTATTCCCTGGCGACAGTAGCCTCCTTTAGCAGAAGGAGGTTCCCTGCCACTGCAGGAATTGCTTAGGAATGGTTTAAGGAACAGGACGAGTTCAAGGTGTTGATTTGGCTCCCAAATTCTCCAAATCTGTGAGATGTGCTGGAAAATGAAGTCTGACCCATGGAGACCCCACCCCACCACAGCCTGCAGGACTTCAATGATCTGCTACTTACGCCTTTGGTGGCAGGTACCACAGAACACTTTCACAGGTCTTGTGGAGCAATGCCTTGGGATGGCAGGGGGCCTTCACAATGTTAAGGAGGTGGGTTTAATAGTCTGGTTAATTGGTGTATATTTTAAAAACCCCTCATTCCCTAACCTGTGCCGTGATCAGTCACATTAGACTTTGGTTGTACAATGTATATATTTACACATAGAATTTGTTGATGGCCCTTACATTGTAGAAGTATATTTAAAAAGAAAACAGAATAATCTTAATTTGTGTATTTTTCTAACAAACAAAAGTAAGAGCGTGAAAGAAGGCAGTGTGGTCCCCCTAGTGGTTAAGCTACTGAAATGCACAGCAAGGGCTTTTTCACTCATTACCTTGGACTACAGGATGTGGGTTTGCCTTCTTGTGTTGTCACAGTTAGTTAAATGCAGGATTTCTCATTCAGTAGCACTGAGCTGGTAAGGGATTGAGCCAAACTTATTCAGCCAGGAATAAATTATTAATAAGAGACACATGACTTCAAAGATTGATTTTTAGAACAAAAAAATAAAACCCCAAGTCAGTGATGTGCAGCAAGAAGGGCATATCTGTGTATTTAGCACTTCTAGTCCTGTAGACTAACACACACTAGGAAGTGGGAAGTTTACTTGATGTAGAGAATCTGCCAAGTAAAAGCAAACATCTTACTACGCAGTGCATGCAGACAACTGCTGGCTAGAAGGCTGATAATGTCGCTAAACTGGAACTGTCTGAAGAAACACCTCAAAAACATCCATCTACCTTTTTTCAAACTCTTGTCATCCCCAGTCTGAATCCAAAGTAGCACAGCCTCAGGCTAGGGGGCAGACCCAGCCAGGACGCCTGGAAGCGGTTTATACATTCTCTGGGCCACGAGGGGGCAACCACCCTGGATAAGGAAGTGACCACGGGGACAGAGCCAGGAGGCTCAAACCCATTGGGGCCTGTGGCCGCCGCCAGGGAAACCTGCACTTCCACCACACCTGGGCAGGTGGAGGAAGAACCTTCCAGGGACACACGGAGTGTTTCCAGGTGCTCGTGCGGCACTTCCACCACACCAGGAAGTGCTGCCGGAAGGACGAAGCTCCAGTGAGGAGAAGAAAGGCGGCCCACGGACATTGAAAGGCCCG